>NW_022991994.1:0-110997 GCF_902827175.1 Gymnodraco acuticeps | reverse complement strand
GTCTCTTCTACATCAACATGTGTCCCCTCTTCTTCATGTCTCTTCTTACATCAACATGTGTCCCCTCTTCTTCATGTCTCTTCTTCATCAACATGTGTCCCCTTCTCCATGTCTCTTCTACATCAAACATGTGTCCCCTCTTCTTCATGTCTCTTCTACATCAACATGTGTCCCTCTTCTCCATGTCTCTTCTACATCAAACATGTGTCCCCTCTTCTTCATGTCTCTTCTACATCAACATGTGTCCCCTCTTCTTCATGTCTCTTCTACATCAACATGTGTCCCCTCTTCTCATGTCTCTTCTACATCAACATGTGTCCCCTCTTCTTCATGTCTCTTCTACATCAACATGTGTCCCTCTTCTTCTCTCCTACATCAACATGTGTCCCCTCTTCTTCATGTCTCTTCTACATCAACATGTGTCCCCTTCTTCTTCATGTTCTTCTACATCAACATGTGTACCCCCTCCTTCTCTCATGTCTCTTCTACATCAACATGTGTCCCCCGTCTCTTCATGTCTCTAATCACATGTGTCTCCTCTTCTTCATGTCTACAAACATGGTCCCCTCTTCTTCTTGTCTGTTCTACATCAACAGTGTCCCCTCTTCTTCATGTCTCTTCTACATCAACATGTGTCCCCTCTTCTTCATGTCTCTTCTACATCAACATGTGTCCCCCTCGTCTTCATGTCTCTCATCAACATGTGTCCCCTCTTTCTTCATGTCTCTACATCAAACATGTGTCCCCTCTTCTTCATGTCTCTTCTTCATCAACATGTGTCCCCTCTTCTGCAATGTCTCTTCTACATCAACATGTGTCCCCTCTTCTTCATGTCTCTTCTACATCAACATGTGTCCCCTCTTCTTCATGTCTCTTCTACATCAACATGTGTCCCCTCTTCTTCATGTCTCTACATCAAATGTGTCCCCTCTTCTTCATGTCTCTACATCAACATGTGTCCCCTCTTCTTCATGTCTCTTCTTACATCAACATGTGTCCCCTCTTCTTCATGTCTCTTCTACATCAACATGTGTCCCCCTCTCTTCATGTCTCTTCTACATCAACATGTGTCCCCTCTTCTTCAATGTCTCTCTACATCAACATGTGTCCCCTCTTCTTCCATGTCTCTTCTACATCAACATGTGTCCCCTCTTCTTCATGTCTCTTCTACATCAACATGTGTCCCCTCTTCTTCATGTCTCTTCTTACATCAACACGTGTCCCCTCTTCTTCATGTCTCTTCTACATCAACACTGTGTCCCCTCTTCTTCATGTCTCTTCTTACATCAACATGTGTCCCCTCTTCTTCATGTCTCTCTACATCAACATGTGTCCCCTCTTCTTCATGTCTCTTCTACATCAACATGTGTCCCCTCTTCTTCATGTCTCTTCTACATCAACACTGTGTCCCCTCTTCTTCATGTCTCTCTTCTACATCAACATGTGTCCCCTCTTCTTCATGTCTCTTCTATCAACATGTGTCCCCTCTTCTTCATTCTCTACATGTGTCCCCTCTTCTTCATGTCTCTTCTACATCAAACATGTGTCCCCTCTTCTTCATGTCTCTACATCAACATGTGTCCCCTCTTCTTCATGTCTCTTCTTCATCAACATGTGTCCCCTCTTCTTCGTGTCTCTTCTACATCAACATGTGTCCCCTCTTCTTCATGTCTCTTCTACATCAACATGTCCCCTCTTCTTCATGTCTCTTCTACATCAACATGTGTCCCCTCTTCTTCATGTCTCTACATCAACATGTGTCCCCTCTTCTTCATGTCTCTTCTTCATCAACATGTGTCCCCTCTTCTTCGTGTCTCTTCTACATCAACATGTGTCCCCTCTTCTCCATGTCTCTTCTCCATCAACATGTGTCCCCTCTTCTTCATGTCTCTACATCAACATGTGTCCCCTCTTCTTCATGTCTCTTCTACATCAACATGTGTCCCCTCTTCTTCATGTCTCTTCTACATCAACATGTGTCCCCTCTTCTTCATGTCTCTTCTACATCAACATGTGTCCCCTCTTCTTCATGTCTCTTCTACATCAACATGTGTCCCCTCTTCTTCATGTCTCTTCTACATCAACATGTGTCCCCTTCTTCTTCATGTCTCTTCTACATCAACATGTGTCCCCTCTTCTTCATGTCTCTTCTACATCAACATGTGTCCCCTCTTCTTCACGTCTCTTCTACATCAACATGTGTCCCCTCTTCTTCACGTCTCTTCTACATCAACATGTGTCCCCTCGTCTCATGTCTCTACATCAACATGTGTCCCCTCTTCTTCATGTCTCTTCTACATCAACATGTGTCCCCTCTTCTCCATGTCTCTTCTCCATCAACATGTGTCCCCTCTTCTTCATGTCTCTACATCACATGTGTCCCCTTCTTCTGTCATGTCTCTTCCACATCAACATGTGTCCCCTCTTCTTCATGTCTCTTCCAATCAACATGTGTCCCCTCTTCTTCATGTCTCTTCCACATCAACATGTGTCCTCTCTTCTCCATGTCTCTTCTACATCAACATGTGTCCCCTCTTCTTCATGTCTCTTCTACATCAACATGTGTCCCCTCTTCTTCATGTCTCTTCTACATCAACATGTGTCCCCTCTTCTCCATGTCTCTTCTCCATCAACATGTGTCCCCTCTTCTTCATGTCTCTACATCAACATGTGTCCCCTCTTCTTCATGTCTCTTCTACATCAACATGTGTCTCCTCTTCTTCATGTCTCTTCTACATCAACATGTGTCCTCTCTGTTTTGTCTTGTGTAACCATTAGCCAATCAGCAACCAAGGTAACCCCCCCCCCCCCTCTTATCACCTGAATCTCCTCTAGAGCACCATTGAGTTCTTTGTAACTAAATCTCTCTCAGAGGGGCGTGGGGAGGGGCTCCTTATTTTCATCTAAAGTAACAGACAGAGAATCAGCACTTTGGAAACTCTGGTTTCAGACAGAGGGTGAAAGGAGCTGCTGCAGCACAGGCAGAATGAACATTAAAGCATGGAGACATGTCACAGTAGAGACACTAAATGGATTTACACATTTCTTTAAGCTTTCCTCAGTTATTTGCAGCAACTAGTTCTTAAGCCGTCATATTGTTTGTTTTCCTATATCTCTCAGATCTGTTGACTGCAGTACATCCCTCAGGTATCAAGTAGCTTGTGTGAGAGGATTGGTAACTAACCACTGACCTGAGAGCTGACATGTCCTCCTGGGTTATTCATTAGACGCCTCAATGGGATTATCTGATTCCTACACTGTTACATGATGCTCTTTAATCAATTAGAAAGTGATATCTTACACCTAGGATTGCCTCATCATGTTCAAAGCCCTAAAACAGGTAATTAGTCACATTGAATTCAGTCGAGGTGGTCACAACTAGTGTTCCTTTCGTCGACTAAAACTATGACGAAATATGTTCGTCAACGACCTTTTTTTCCATGACTAAAACGAGACGATGACGAGACGGCACAGACGGCAGTAAACAATAACTAACTAAATCAACATGCAATATCGTTGACGAAAAGTGACGAGACGAAAATGTAGTTTACTAAATAAAAACTTTGCCAAAATCTCTCTTTACTTTCGTAAAATGAGGAGACGAAATATTATCAAAGATAACGTTACATCTGATAGTCAGTTTTTCTCCCAGCGCGGCGGCACATTTGAATAACACCGGGCAGTGGCACAATATGAACTGTCAGGAAGACTCGGATCTAACGAACCTTATTTAACAGAAAGGAAAATGCCCCCCCCCCCCCTGTCAGAAGGGAAGCAATGTGGCCGTTCCACAGCTGGTAAAAACACCACAAACCTGACCAGGTACTCTCTGCAAAGCTGCTTTCTTCATCATTCAACCCGTCATTCATCAAATAGGGACAAGATATAATCTTATTGGGAAATAAGTTTGACTAAAATGACAAATTATTGGTTTTGGCTAGTTTGACTGAAATGTTCTGTTCTGATGACTAAAAAAGACTCAACAGTTTTCATTGACAAAAAGTAGACTCAAATAATGAGTTTTCTTTGACTAAAATAAGACTAAAATGCTCAGACTTTTAGTCGACTAAATCTTGACTAAACAAAAACAGGATGAATGTGATTAAGTATGACTAAAACTAAATAAAAAAATAGCTGACAAAATGAGCACTCGTCACAACACACATGTTTGAGATTATATAAGGAAAGGTTTGAAAAGTGTTGACTTATTTTGTAGTTTTCTAATTTGATGAGTTATGAGTTGAACGCTAACTCAATTGCTTGAATCTGGGGATTAAGTAGAGCCACTGCTCCGTCAACAACAATCATGAAATAATTGTATTTCTTTACTTTAGATCACACTTAAATAAGGCTCACACACCTGATGTCTGTTCCCCCTTTATTTAACTTCCATTTAGTTGATACCTGATGTTTTGTATTCTTCTGATTATTCCCCAGGTCGGAGCTCACTTCCTGGAGACGGTTGTTCGACAGTTTGACGAAGTGTACAAGAACCCTTCGGAAACCAAGGAGTGCGACAACCTGATCTCCATCATCTGCCACCTATACAACTTCCAGGTGGTTCACTCGGTGCTCGTTTTCGATATCCTCAAACACCTGGTGGGAGACTTCAGGGAGAAGGACATCGAGCTGGTTCTTCTCGTGCTGAGGAACGTCGGCTTCGCTCTGAGGAAAGACGACGCTCTGGCCCTCAAAGAGCTCATCTGTGAGGGACAGAGAAAAGCTGGAGAAGTGGGGACAAAGTTCCAGGATCAGACCAGGGTAACAACAACACTTTGTACTTTAAAGAGGCCCTATGCTGCTGTTTGGGGGGATATGATTGACAGTTCTGAGATGAGTATGTCAATTAAAGCGTTTTTCCATTGTGTGATGAGGATTTTTTAGCAAGCCACTTACTAGAGAAGACAATCTAGCTTATCTCATAAGTTGATATGCATGTATTGATTTTTGCCCTATAGGTGCGCTTCATGCTGGAGACCATGCTCGCTCTGAAGAACAACGACATGAGGAAAATCCCCGGATACGATCCTGAACCCATGGAGAAACTGAGGAAGCTGCAGAGGACTCTGGTGGGTCATTTAGTATTTAATAATTACAACATCACTATATCTAAATGTAACATATCCTCATTTCACTACATTAGTAAAAACTCCTCGCATTTCCTGCTACTTTGCGCTTCTACTCGGCCGATATTGTACTTTCTACTCCCCTTCATTTAATCAGACATCCCATTTACTTTGCATATACAGATTATTAGCTCATACAAAATATAAACCACTTATGAATAAACATTGAAATATAATTATAGGTTAAGATATCAGTAGCAGGAGTAGATGTGAGTACTTCTCCTGCAGCGTATATGATACTAAACATGGCTTTTGTGTTCTTTCAATGTTGTTGTCATACTAGCTTCTGACCACCAGGGGGAGCCAGAGCACCACTTTTACACACCGAAGTCTAACATTTTCCCTCGACCTCAAATCAGATTCCTGTTACATTTTAAAAAAAAAATATATATATATATATAGGAGTCACAAAAATGATGAAACAAAGTCACAACAAATAAAATAAATATATAAACATACATACATGCCCAGAAAACAAGAAATGAACAAAATAATACATAGTCATCCCTATAGAGCTTAGCCATCATTCCTTGGCCTAGGAAGAACTGTCAGAAATATGTCGGATGTTCTAGGCCCGACATATTGGAGGAAATCAAACCATCTCTGATCCTAAATATCTTGGTTTGTTCTTGTTCCTCCAGGTGCAGCGCCGAGCAGGAGGCAGTGACATGAAGCTGAGGGTCTCTCTGGATAATCTCCTGGCAGCAGATCAGATCGGGCGATGGTGGATCGTCGGGTCCTCGTGGAGCGGAGCGCCGATGATCGGAGAGCAAAACGCCTCCAAAGAGACTGAAGGAAAGGTACAGGAAGCACACGACACACATCCAAACAAGACCAATTAAAGGAGAACGTTGCTAATTAAACGCTAATCCAAAAAACCCACAGAGAAAACTTTACGTGACATTTCCACTAAATCTTGACTTGCAGTTTTTCACACCAGTTTTTTTTAAAGGTCCCGTGTCACGGCCATTTCTACTGATCATATTTCCATAGTTCAGGTCGACTAGAATAGATTCACATTGTTCAATGTTCCAAACTCACATTGGTTTCTCACAGCATCTCTGTATAGTCTGTGTATTCACTCTCTGTCCTAAACGGCTTGTTGGAGCTCCTGCCCCCCCCCCCCCCCCCTCCCTGTGAGCCCAGGCCGTCTGCGAGACAGCGAAAGCCAGCCCGAACACAAACACACACCCGCAGCCTGGCTGGGAGTTTGTGTGTGTGCCCAGGCTGAGTTCCGCGGTGTCTCGCCGACCCCACACCAGTGAGCCAGCTCACAGTGTCCCGCTCCTCGCAGCAGCAAGCCTCGCAAACGTCCGCCGTGTTGGTGTGTGTGTGTGTGGTTTGTTGTGTGGTGTGTGTGTGTGTGTGTGTGGTGTGTTGGTGTGTGTGTGTGTGTGTGTGTGTGTGTGTGTGTGTGTGTGTGTGTGTGTGTGTGTGTGTGTGTGTGTGTGTGTGTGTGTGTGTGTGTGTGTGTGTGTGTGTGTGTGTGTGTGTGTGTGTGTGTGTGGTGTGTGTGTGTGTGTGTGTGTGTGTGTGTGTGTGTGTGTGTGTGTGTGTGTGTGTGTGTGTGTGTGTGTGTGTGTGTGTGTGTGTGTGTGTGTGTGTGTGTGTGTGTGTGTGTGTGTGTGTGTGTGTGTCCGCGGATTGGTCCAAACGTAACGGCTCCGCGGACGTAACGGCCTTCTCTGTGTTAGAGTTTTACTCGCTGCAGGGTTTACTTTGAGGCTTTGTGACTCTGCAGAACGTTGACATGCAGAAAAAGCTTCATGACACAAGTGGACGGGTCAGAACCAGAAAAGCATGACATGGGACCTTTAAGAGAGTCTTGATGAGAGGGTTGATTATTCTGTCACATTATGAGTCTCTTTACACACAGGGACACATAATTATAAGATAAGAAGTACATTTTTGCATATATTATTATTATTGTATGTAAAAGATACGGTTTATTTGGTTAATTAGTTTTAGGTCCTATATATACTCATGTTGCTTTATTGGAGACGTTTTTCATTGCCATAACTACACTAGCTACTGTGCACAGGACAATAAAGCCTTGCATTGCATTTGATTGACCTTTTTTAAGTGTCTTTGTTCCTGTTTCAGTTCAGCGCTAAAGTCTTGGACCTGGCGAGGAAACAGAGGATGAACACTGAAGTCAGGAGGAACATCTTCTGTGTGGTGATGACCAGCGAGGACTTCATGGATGCTTTTGAGAAACTGATCAGGTCTGCCATCACTTCACTGTGTTTGAACTGGAGATATATATACTCCTACCAGGGTTCATTTCGGCAGCTATTTCAGATTTAGTCTTTAGATGGAAATGGTTATTAGTTTTAGTCCTTTTTATCCAACTCAAAACGTTTTAGTCGATGAAAAATCATTACATTTTAGTCCAAATGTTTTCACTCTTTAAACTAATTGATTTAGGCAAATACAGGTATCTGAAATTGGAATCAAGGTGACAGTATCAAGTGTCTGTACTTGTGTAGTGACGTGTGCAGAATCCCAGCTAATTCAACCAATAACAGGGATGCATTTTGACGGACAATTGGGGGAAAATATCCTGCATTTTGAATGTCCGATAGTCCAGCATTAACACCTTAGTCTCGTCTCATCATAGTTTTTATAATCAAAAATCTATTTTTAGCTCGTCATCGTCTCGTCTTAGTCGTGTAAAAAAGGTCGTTGACGAACATTTTTCGTCATAGTTTTCGTTGACGAAATGAACACTACATATGAGATGCTTGTTTTAAAGCCTGTCTGTCTGCTGTGTGTTAGGATGGGTCTGAAGGACAAGCAGGAGAGAGAGATCGTTAACGTGCTGATGGACTGCTGTCTGCAGGAGAAAACATTCAACGGTTATTACGCCGTGCTGGGAGAGAAATTCTGTTCTCACGACCGACGATTCCAGGTATTTAAGAGATGCTAAAACCCAGATAATTACCTCTGAGGAAGATAACAAACATACCTTTCACAAACACAGATAAACAGGCAGTGTTTAAACTCTCCAGAACCGTATCAAACCACAACATCCTCAAATAAACTGCACTCAGATTAGATAGATAGATGTGTCCACCAGAGATGTTAAAGTACACTCATCCTGTACTCAAGTAGAAGTACAGATACTCGTGTTTTAAAAATACTCTGGTGAAAGTAGAAGTACTGACTAAACTTCTTTCCTCAAGTGAAAGTAAAGAGGCTTTGAAATGTACTTCAGTAAAAAGTACCCATAACTAGCAGCTGCTTTAAAGAGTACCTGACCTCCCTTTATATTAATAGAACAATAATGTCATTGTTAGCTAATGAATGTTTCCATGCTGAACAACGGCAACATGACAACGTTTCCATTGGTCCCTCTTCTTTAGAGAAGACCAGGAAATGATGGATACACGGATCGTGTTCCAATCAATAGGCACGCAATGACTCTAAAGAATAATGATCACGCACCAAACACACATTCAGACTAAAGGAACCAGCTGTTTGGAAAATGAGAGAAGTAGAAAGTACAAGTATTTGTGTTCAACATGTGAGAAGTAGAAAGTACAGGTATTTGGGTTCAACATGTAAGAAGTAGAAAGTACAGGTATTTGAGTTCAACATGTGAGAAGTAGAAAGTACAGGTATTTGAGTTCAACATGTAAGAAGTAGAAAGTACAGGTATTTGAGTGTCAACATGTGAGAATAGAAAGTACAGGTATTTGAGTTCAACATGTAAGAAGTAGAAAGTACAGGTATTTGAGTTCAACATGTAAGAAGTAGAAAGTACAGGTATTTGAGTTTAACATGTAAGAAGTAGAAAAGTACAGGTATTTGTGTCAACATGTAAGAAGTAGAAAGTACAGGTATTTGAGTTTAACATGTAAGACGTAGAAAAGTACAGGTATTTGAGTTCAACATGTAAGAAGTAGAAAGTACAGGTATTTGAGTTCAACATGTGAGAAGTAGAAGTACAGGTATTTATAGTTCAACCTGTAAGAAGTAGAAAGTACAGGTATTTGAGTTCAACATGTAAGAAGTAGAAAGTACAGGTATTTGAGTTCAACATGTGAGAAGTAGAAAGTACAGGTATTTGAGTTCAACATGTAGAAGTAGAAAGTACAGGTATTTGAGTTCAACATGTAAGAAGTAGAAAGTACAGTATTTGAGTTCAACATGTGAGAAGTAGAAAGTACAGGTATTTGTGTTCAACATGTAAGAAGTAGAAAGTACAGGTATTTGTGTTCAACATGTAAGAAGTAGAAAGTACAGGTATTGTAGTTCAACATGTAAGAAGTAGAAAGTACAGGTATTTGTGTTCAACATGTGAGAAGTAGAAAGTACAGGTATTTGTAGTTTCAACATGTAAGAAGTAGAAAGTACAGGTATTTGAGTTCAACATGTGAGAGTAAAGTACAGTATTTCACATGTACAGGTATTTGTGTTCAACATGTGAGAAGTAGAAAGTACAGGTATTTGAGTTCAACATGTGAGAAGTAGAAAGTACAGGTATTTGAGTTCAACAGGTGAAGAAGTAGAAAGTACAGGTATTTGAGTTCAACATGTGAGAAGTAGAAAGTACAGGTATTTGGGTTCAACATGTAAGAAGTAGAAAGTACAGGTATTTGAGTTCAACATGTAAGAAGTAGAAAGTACAGGTATTTGTGTTCAACATGTAAGAAGTAGAAAGTACAGGTATTTGAGTTCAACATGTGAGAAGTAGAAAGTACAGGTATTTGAGTTCAACATGTAAGAAGTAGAAAGTACAGGGATTTGAGTTCAACATGTGAGAAGAAGAAAGTACAGGTATTGGAGTTCAACATGTAAGAAGTAGAAAGTACAGGTATTTGATGTTCAACATGTAAGAAGTAGAAAGTACAGGTATTTGATGTTCAACATGTAAGAAGTAGAAGTACAGGTATTTGAGTTCAACATGTAAGAAGTAGAAAGTACAGGTATTTGAGTTCAACATGTAAGAAGTAGAAAGTACAGGTATTTGAGTTCAACATGTAAGAAGTAGAAAGTACAGGTATTTGGGTTCAACATGTAGAGAAGTAGAAAGTACAGGTATTTGAGTTCAACATGTAAGAAGTAGAAAGTACAGGTATTTGAGTTCAACATGTAAGAAGTAGAAAGTACAGGTATTTGAGTTCAACATGTAAGAAGTAGAAAGTACAGGTATTTGAGTTCAACATGTAAGAAGTAGAAAGTACAGGTATTTGTTGTTCAACATGTAAGAAGTAGAAAGTACAGGTATTTGAGTTTCAACATGTAAGAAGTAGAAAGTACAGGTATTTGAGTTCAACATGTGAGAAGTAGAAAGTACAGGTATTTGGGTTCAACATGTAGAAGTAGAAAGTACAGGTATTTGGGTTCAACATGTAAGAAGTAGAAAGATCCGGTATTTTGAGTTCAACATGTGAGAAGTAGAAAGTACAGGTATTTGAGTTCAACATGTAAGATTAGTAGAAAGTACAGGTATTTGTGTTCAACATGTGAGAAGTAGAAAGTACAGGTATTTGAGTTCAACATGTAAGAAGTAGAAAGTACAGGTAATTTGAGTTCAACATGTGAGAAGTAGAAAGTACAGGTATTTGTGTTCAAACATGTGAGAAGTAGAAAAGTACAGGTATTTGTGTTCAACATGTGAGAAGTAGAAAGTACAGGTATTTGAGTTCAACATGTAAGAAGTAGAAAGTACAGGTATTTGAGTTCAACATGTGAGAAGTAGAAAGTACAGGTATTTGAGTTCAACATGTAAGAAGTAGAAAGTACAGGTATTTGTGTTCAACATGTAAGAAGTAGAAAGTACAGGTATTTGAGTTCAACATGTAAGAAGTAGAAAGTACAGGTATTTGAGTTCAACATGTAAGAAGTAGAAAGTACAGGTATTTGAGTTCAACATGTGAGAAGTAGAAAGTACAGGTATTTGAGTTCAACATGTGAGAAGTAGAAAGTACAGGTATTTGTGTTCAACATGTAAGAAGTAGAAAGTACAGGTATTTGTGTTCAACATGTGAGAAGTAGAAAGTACAGGTATTTGAGTTCAACATGTGAGAAGTAGAAAGTACAGGTATTTGTGTTCAACATGTAAGAAGTAGAAAGTACAGGTATTTGAGTTCAACATGTGAGAAGTAGAAAGTACAGGTATTAGAGTTCAACATGTGAGAAGTAGAAAGTACAGGTATTTGAGTTCAACATGTAAGAAGTAGAAAGTACAGGTATTTGAGTTCAACATGTAAGAAGTAGAAAGTACAAGTATTTGAGTTCAACATGTGAGAAGTAGAAAGTACAGGTATTTGAGTTCAACATGTAAGAAGTAGAAAGTACAGGTATTTGTGTTCAACATGTAAGAAGTAGAAAGTACAGGTATTGAGTTCAACATGTAAGAAGTAGAAAGTACAAGTATTTGAGTTCAACATGTGAGAAGTAGAAAGTACAGGTATTTGTGTTCAACATGTAAGAAGTAGAAAGTACAGGTATTTGTGTTCAACATGTAAGAAGTAGAAAGTACAGGTATTTGTGTTCAACATGTAAGAAGTAGAAAGTACAGGTATTTGAGTTCAACATGTAAGAAGTAGAAAGTACAAGTATTTGAGTTCAACATGTGAGAAGTAGAAAGTACAGGTATTTGAGTTCAACATGTAAGAAGTAGAAAGTACAGGTATTTGAGTTCAACATGTAAGAAGTAGAAAGTACAGGTATTTGAGTTCAACATGTAAGAAGTAGAAAGTACAGGTATTTGTGTTCAACATGTAAGAAGTAGAAAGTACAGGTATTTGAGTTCAACATGTAAGAAGTAGAAAGTACAGGTATTTGAGTTCAACATGTAAGAAGTAGAAAGTACAGGTATTTGGGTTCAACATGTTAGAAGTAGAAAGTACAGGTATTTGAGTTCAACATGTAAGAAGTAGAAAGTACAGGTATTTGAGTTCAACATGTAAGAAGTAGAAAGTACAGGTATTTGTGTTCAACATGTAAGAAGTAGAAAGTACAGGTATTTGAGTTCAAACATGTAAGAAGTAGAAAGTACAGGTATTTGTGTTCAACATGTAAGAGTAAAAGTCATCAGAAAAATAAGTAGTGGAGTAAAGTACTGATACCAGAAACATGTACTTAAGTACAGCAACAAAGTATTTGTACTTCCCACCTCTGGTGACCACCCACTCTGTTAAACTGTGTGTGACCCTCTGTGCTCCTTCACTTCACCTCCTCTTCACACCCTTATTATTTGACTCTAACTGAGACTTCAAACAATGGAGGGAGGAAGAGAAAACCTTTCCTACTTTGCTTTAGTAAACCAGGTTCATATCAGAGACGGATGAGCATTGTCTTCATCAAAGAGCTGCTGGGAACGGTTTTTTTTTCACATGTAAGCTGGGTCTGGAGGAGAGGGTTGTGTCACTATGTTTCAAGCTTCAAGGCTGTATGGTCATTTGCTCAGCAGCTACAGTGTAGTTTTTGGTATGAAGTCCCAGGCTCCTCCAACACTGATATATATATATATATATATATATATATGACATGGAACAAATAAAACAGATAAAGGCAAGTTTATTTAAATAGCACTTTTCAACACAAGACAATTCAAAGTGCTTTACAAAAATGAAAGTCCTTAAAGGTCCCATGTCGTGGCCATTTGCATTGTTGAGGGTCTACTAGAATATATTCACATTGTTCAATGTTCCAAACTCTCATTGGTTTCTCACAGCATCTCTGTAAAGTCTGTGTATTCACTCTCTGTCCCACACGGCTTGTTGGAGCTCCTGCCCCTCCCCCCCCTGTGATCCCAGTGGCCGTCTGCGAGACAAAGCGAAACCCAGCCCGAACACACACACACACCCGCAGTCTGGCTGGGAGTTTGTGTGTGTGTCCAGTAGGGCTGTGCAATTAATCGTATTTTAATCGTGATTACGATTATGGCTTGCGACGATTATGAAAACAGCATAATTGACAAAATACGTTATTTGCTGGGTGCGCTTTCGCCCCTCCCTAAAAGCCCACTCGGCCACGTGGGAGTGACATGTGTTGTGAGTGTTCAGCGCGAGCGAAGATGTCAGAACAAGAGCAGCAACTCGTTAAAAAGAAGGGTAAAACTATTTCCACTATTTGCAAGTACTTTGCCATTACATTTCACATCGCTAAAGATATGTGTCCAGTTAGCACTGTTAGCAACCAGGGCTTTAAGCAACTTGTCAACACGTTGGAGCAAGCGTTACGCGATGCCGTCTCGGTATTATTTCAGCAGGTCTGCGCTGCCTGCGACTATATGACAAATGCCGTGGGGAAGTTGAGAGAGATGTGGCTTCAGCTGACTACTTTGCCTACCACAACAGACCTATGGTCTAGCCCAGGGGTGCCCATTAGTCGATCGCGAGATGTGTCTAAAAATAGAACAACAATATTCTGTTTTATCGTTAATGTCCTGTAACATAATCTTCCTGTGCCAGAATAATGCACTTGAACGCATCAAAGCTTTGTGATTGGCCGGCGTCACCCCATGTGTCGGGGCGTGGCTGAGGGTCTTCAGTACAGGTGGCAATATCGTCCCCTGCCTGCGCTCATCTCTGAAACCAGACCATGTAAACAGCCTGGTGTTTCTTGCGAACAATCTTTAAGAGATGACACGAGCAGCCCTACCAGCATTTGCCATGGTGGCCTAAACATTTTTATTTGGTCTTAAATTGTTGTTCAACATTTATTTCCTGTTACTTCTGGATCATGACGGTGGGCCAGCCTTCAACGTTTAACTGAGTGGAATATGTTGAATATGTTTTACCAACATGTTGGCTATATGTTAAGGAGTGTTCAGTAGGTTGTGACAGTGCACTGCAACATGTTGGATTTAATTTATTTTGGTCTAATTTATTTTTATTTATCATATTAATATATGTTTAGTATGGTTTTGGAAGTGCGCTCCAACACATTTGTTGATCTTGTTTATTGGTAAAATATTATTTGTTTTAAAGTTCAATAAATGGTCAATGAATAATCGTCAAAATAATCGTGATATCAATTATTGACAAAATAATCGTGATTATGATTTTTGCCATAATCGCACACCCCTAGTGTCCAGGCTGAGTTCCGCGGTGCCGACCCCACACCATGCTTGCATGATTATTTATTTCTAGTCTTTTAATTTCTCTAATGTAAAATGCCTTGTCTTTTTATGCTGCTGCGACGCAAACATTTCCCAAATTGTGATCAATAAAGTAGTTCTTATAGTATCTCATTCTCCAAGATGACGTTCCACTGTAACTTTTATTCATGTTCCTTTTTGTTATTCATGTTTTTATTATCTTTGAGTGTTTTTCAATGCCATTGTATAATGTTTCTGCTGCACTATTTCTTAATGTCTTTCATGTGTTGAAAGCACTTTGAATAGCTTTGTGTTGAAAGCGTTCTTTGATATACTGTCCTATATGTCTAACATCTATCCATCTCTCAACTGTATTCCCTTTACTCTCCTAGATGACGTTCCAGTTCAGCCTGTGGGATAAGTTCAGAGATCTGTCCAGTCTTCCCAGCAGCACTTTCTCCAACCTGGTGCAGCTGGTCTCTCACTTCCTGCAGAAGAAGTGCCTCTCGCTCTCCATTCTCAAAGTAAGGGACAAGTCCTGTGTACATTTTATATATTTGTTGTGCGTGTGTAAATGAACTAAACCTGTGTGTTTCGAGATGTTTGTTAGGGTGTTACCCAAAAGAACACAACATACGGAAGAGAGAACAGAACACGCATGATAGCACTTTTTAATGGAGAAATGTTACAGGGGGTCCGCGGGGTCTTAAAAGTTGATAAATCAATTTAGCGAAAATTAAGGCTATTAAAAAATATTAAACGGCATTTTCCAAGGTATTCCATTTTGTAGCTTGTTTTCAATAAGTATATGAATGGTCCAAAGAGGTTGTATTCTACAGTCTGCCTGAATGTAATCATGGCGTAGGTGTGTAGTGTGATTCTGTAGTTTATTGATGGCATCCCGTTGGGTTTGACGTCATCTGAACAGGACATCGCACGCTCACTGCTTGATAGCGCGCGAAGCTCCGTTTACGCCGGTTGTTAAACAACATCGTTATGGGGAAATGCAAGTCTGCGTCCAAATGGTTGGAAGATAAGGAGGAAGGACAATCAATACTGTATATAGTCAATGTGAGGTAAAGTGTGTCGCCAAGGGTAACCGGTTAAAACTCAAAGTGGAGATGAGGTCTTAAAATGTATTACATTTGACTTCAGGATTCCTGCAGATACCCTGTGTAAATATATTTAACATGTTCATACAAATGCACAACTTCTTACTGTGATATCTTGTTTCAGTAATTACTTTATCACTTGTATTATTTATTTATTTTATAGACCCTGAGTTAACAGTCCAAGTGTTGGTAAATGGCTAAAAGTACGTCTGCATGTGTCTCATTAATAATAATAATAGATTTATTTTGTAAGCACTTTTACAGGTGCTCAAAGTTGCTTTACAGAGATGAAGAAAAGAACAACAAATAAATAGTCACATTTTAAAATCAAGCAATACAACAATCACACATTAAAAGCCAGATTGAAGAGGTGAGTTTTTTTAAGGTCACAGTTTAAAGGGGACCTATCATGCAAAATGCACTTTGTGATGTCTTCTCTCCATCACCATGTGTCCCCGGTGTGTCAGGGAACTCACGCAGCATCAGGAAATAAAACCCTCTCTCTTTTCCTCCGTACCCAAATCTCTAAAAACGGGGAACAACGGAGCTGATCCAGATTTGCGTCCGATATGACGTAATATCTGAAATGTGGACCCACGGGCCAATCAGAAAGCTGCTATCAGAAACAATGCCCGACTGTTCTGGACGTAATATGGTCGGTGTTTACATTAGCATCGCTAACACTCAGAGCTAACCTGTGCTGGAGAGCATGTGTGTGAAGAAGCAGGAAGTAGAGAGGAACTCACCTTGTAGTATAACCGGCAAGAGAGAAAGCTTTTGAGCTCCAGACTGTTTCAGATCCTTGATAACCCATGATATGGCGTTTCATCACGGCAGCATCTTCCGGCAGAATCTCCCGCTTAAGCTCCGCCCCTCTTTTTTATCAAAACCTTTTTTTTGTTAAAGCTTTATATTTAAAATCAGCACTTTAGAAACAGGAAGTGAAGTAGAGGGATATGAGGCATGGCTAATGGGTGATCTGTTTGGTATTTTGAGCAAAACACTACATAGACATGATTTTTATATATCTGAGATCTATGCTATTGCCTACAAACGGCATGATAGGTGAGCTTTAAAGGAAAACAAGAACTATTAAAAAAAAGTATGGGCCCTTTCCTTAACTATCTGGAACATGCAGATCTGGAGAGGGTCATCAAGCTGGAAATGTTCTTCATTCTGTTATGTCTTGTGGATGTTTGTGTACCGTCTGATATTATGCTAAATCAATAAAGAACCGGTGTGTTTGTGTGCAGGTGATAGAGTTTGGGGAGCTGGATAAAGCCACGGTGCGATTCCTGCGTCAGCTGCTCACCAAACTGCTGAAAGAAATGGAGCCTGAGGAGCTAGTCAGCGTATTTGGAAGGTGAGTTTCAGCGTGCAGCACTTAGTTATTAAGATTCAAGCATGTGAGTTCAAGACACTGATGAATACAGCTTTGAGTCGGTAGCTCAGTTGCAGCATGGATTTGAGATGAATGCAACAAACTGCTAATATGATGCCGTTTGAATAATTACCATGTTCAACATCTTATTCCAGCTTTAGAGCATGCTTAAGCCGGAATAAGACGCATGCACTTGCTTCTCGTAGGTTAGGAGATGTAAGAAAATGCTAAATAAGTGGCACTGAAAAAGGAGACGTGTCTTTGGACCTTGCTAGCACCTCTTGGGCAATGCTAGTTGAGATTTGAGCATGCTGACATGTTTGCAAAGACTAAGCAAACATGATGAGGTCAAACAAGTGTGATGTTTACAACGTTCAATATTTACCGGTTTAGCGGTAAAGAAAGCTTCACTTCTTGTAGGTTTTGAGATGAAAGCATGAAAGTCATTGCTAAAGAAGTTGCACTGAAAAAGAACACTCCTACTGGCTAACACCTCGAGGGTAAAGACTAAGCTAACATGATGGTATTTGGACTAAACTCAGTTTCGATTTACACACGGCATCTATTGCACGTCTGTCCGTCCTGGGAGAGGGATCCCTCCTCTGTTGCTCTCCCTGAGGTTTCTCCCATGTTCCCTTTAAACTGTGGGTTTTCTCTGGAAGTGTTTCCTTGTACGATGTGAGGGTCTAAGGACAGAGGGTCTAAGGACAGAGGGTCTGAGGACAGAGGGTCTAAGGATAGAGGGTCTAAGGACAGAGGGTCTGAGGACAGAGGGTCTGAGGACAGAGGGTCTGAGGACAGAGGGTCTGAGGACAGAGGGTCTAAGGATAGAGGGTCTAAGGACAGAGGGTCTAAGGACAGAGGGTCTAAGGACAGAGGGTCTGAGGACAGAGGGTCTGAGGACAGAGGGTCTGAGGACAGAGGGTCTAAGAACAGAGGGTCTAAGGACAGAGGGTCTAAGGACAGAGGGTCTAATGACAGAGGGTCTGAGGACAGAGGGTCTGAGGACAGAGGGTCTGAGAACAGAGGGTCTGAGAACGGAGGGTCTGAGGACGGAGGGTCTGAGGACGGAGGGTCTGAGGACAGAGGGTCTAAGAACAGAGGGTCTGAGGACGGAAGGTCTGAGGACGGAGGGTCTGAGGACAGAGGGTCTAAGAACAGAGGGTCTGAGGACGGAAGGTCTGAGGACAGAGGGTCTGAGGACAGAGGGTCTGAGGACAGAGGGTCTAAGGACAGAGGGTCTGAGGACAGAGGGTCTGAGGACAGAGGGTCTGAGGACAGAGGGTCTAAGGACAGAGGGTGTCATACTGATATTCTGTACAAACTGTGAAGTCACTGAGACAAATGTAACATTTGTGATATTGGGCTATAAATAAACATTGATTGATTGATTGATTGACTAAGTTCAGTTTCTTCATTTAGCTTTTGAGCATGCTTAGAAGCTTCAATGCAGCAAATGATACAGTGCTTAGCTACAGCTAATATAATGATGTTAAACAATTACAATGTACACAACGTCCATCATCCAATTATAGCATTTAAGTATGCTAACATTTGGTAATTAACGATAAACAAAGCTAGCTGAGACCGAGCAATGCCTGGCGTATATTTGTGCAGGTGGTTGTTATAAAGTATTGGACAGGTTTAGCTTGATATCGGCGCTACATGAACAGGACTACCAGAGAGTCATCCTCTGGACGAGATCTTGGAGAGACCCTAATTGTCTATTCATGCAGCACGACTTACCTGTTGACCTCCATTAACCCCCGGGTGTTAAAACCACTGCTTCCCACCCTGAGAACATCTGACTTCAATGTGTCCCATTGTCTCCGTCCTCCAGGATCTCAGGAATTCCCAAACTAGGAATGCTGCGGGAGGGCTTGAAGCTTTTTATCAGCCACTTCCTGCTGAAGAGCATCAGGAACCAAGGAGCAGCTGAGCAAGCAGAGGAGCTGACGGAGAGAGCCAAGGTCGCATCCAGGGCCATGGAGGCCAAGGAGGTCAAGCTCAAACTGTAACACACACACACACACACACACACACACACACACACACACACACACGAAACTCCAGAAACTCCAGGAGCACGACTGTGGAACCGAAGAAGGACTTGTGTCGTTTCTAGTAGTTAGTCTAGTTACACTCTTACTCAAAACAAAACCTATTACACACACACTCACACACACACACTCACACACACACACACTCACACACATCCTCACACACACACACTCACCAGAAACTCCAGGAGCACGACTGTGGAACAGAAGAAGGACTTGTCATTTCCTTGTAGTTAGAGTCTAGTTACTCATACTCAAAATAAAAACTATGGTACATTACACTCACACACACACACACACACACACACGAAGGACTTGTGTGTCGTTTCCTTGTACATAATTCTAACCATTCATTAAGAAGTGGGCTTTAGAGACGCAGCAGTCCTCACCCATTTGATTTGAACATGTTGCCTCTTGATTCAGATTTATTATCCTGCAATAAATGGCTGTTTATGACAATTTGAAAGCTGTTTTACCCCAAACTCATTGTCCATAATGGTGCTTGTATATATGGAGTGAAAGCTTCAATAAATATCAAACATATTCCCTAAAGCGTTGATGATTTTTGTGGAAAGAAAGGAACTAATTACCGTTTTTCTCCCGCCCTCACGGAGGCAGCTGGAGTACATATTAGTCTAGTTACGCTCTTACTCGACATAAAACCTACTTTACTGAAGACTTCCTCCGCTTTTAACACAACCGCCTGCTGATCAGTATCTCCCGGCATGGTCAGCATAGCAGAGCCGCTCTGTTACATTTGATACTTGCTCCTATTAATTAGCTCCATCGGTGCGGTATGGATCAATCCGAGGCTGGAGGTCAAGCATCGGACACCAAGGTCAACCAGAGGAAATGTCCCAGAAAAATGAACCGCATGTAACGCAAGGTTTTTGGGAAGTTATCCACTTTTTGCATTGAATTTTATTGAGAAATGATGCAGAATATATTTTATATTTTGTAAAGAATAACCACTTTTCTCCTAGGGAATTTAGTGAGACATTAAGGAGACTGTTCGTGAAATCTTGAGAATTAGTCCGTTAAAAGTTGGAGGATTTGTAGAAAACATCCACTTTTTCTCCGAGGGTTTTATCAAGAAATTGTGGAGACTACTGGGTTTAAAACCAGAGACTAAGTCTGTTAAAAGGTGGATAAGGCCTCAGCTTTTCCACCTGAGGTCAGACGTGGGACACCAAGGTCAACCTGAGGAGATGTCCCCAAAGCACCAACATGTTGCCACATGCAGCACAAGGTTTTTGTAAAGAATATCGCTTGGTGTTTTATTGAGAAATTAAGGAGAATATTCTGTGAAAACTTAATAAGTCGGTTTAAAGGTGGAGGATTCGTCTACTTTCTCTCCTAGGGTTTTATTGAGAAATGCTGGAGACTGCTAGGTGAACATCAGAGAATGAGTGTTAAAAGGTGGATAAGGCCTCAGCTTTTCCACCTGGGGTCAGACATGGGACACCAAGGTCAACCTGAGGAGATGTCCCCAAAGCACCAACCTGTTGAAGGTGAATGAGACTTTTTGCCTGGTGTTTTAGTGAGAAATTAAGACTTGAGAATGAGTCGGTTAAAAGCTGGAGGATTTGTCTACTTTTCCTCCTAGTGTTTTATTAAGAGATGACGGAGACCATTGAGCTGAAAACAGGAGAATAAGTCGGTTAAAAGGTGGAGATTCTGGGATCAATGGTCTCACTGTGTCATTGTTTTACCTGCAGCTCTGTTTGTGGTTGACCCTCAGCTGAACTCTGCTAAAGCAAACATCTGAAGATAACCGACAGATTGCTCAGTAATCCTGTTACAAACGGCTCATAATCGCTCAGCCCCCCCGGCTACAGTTCAACACTAATGACGGCGGGAAGAACAGAGGAACGTAATACAGACTGCTTTCTGCACTAACCTGTTTTTGGCCTTAAAAGCTCAGTCACATTGTCAGACAGTGCCTAAAAATAGTGAAAGGTCATTAGATAGCACTGAATAAATAACGCTGTGTGTAGGTAGGAAAATGAGGCTGGTGTTTTGTTCGCTTTTGAGGAAGTGAATCAACTCAATTCACCTACAGTTCCTTTTTTTGATGCATTTTTTTTTTAAATAAATGCCTTTTTGATATTTAAAAACAAAATGTAAGTCAAAAGTCCACATTAAGGTGTATTTGGATAATCAGTGGTGCATGATGTAGTTAAGTACAATTTAGAGATATACGTACTTAAGTAATTCCATGTTATGCCACTTTATACTTTTACTCCACAACATGAGTTACAGGTTTTTGTTGATCAAGTTAAATCAACTAATACATATAATGTACTGGATGGAAATACCTGACCTTTACAGGCTGCAGAATAAAAAGGATAGTCACCTGAATGCATCACTGATTTCAAACCAAGTGATGTAACATATTGGATATTCAGTACTTTCAGAATTAAAATATATTTGGCTGCTAAAACTACTTTTACTGAATGATATACGGTGGTGAAGCTTGTAGCTTGAAACAGTGTTTACTAAAAAGCACTGCAAAAATGAAATAGTGAAAATATAGAGCTTAAAACCAGGGGACATTCAAAAGTGACCTAGTTTGTGAATGTCTTCTAAAAGCTGGGCACTTTTCCTGAAGTTGGTGAAGATGTTTTGGCACATTTGTGTTTTTATATTTGCATCGTTTCTGAAGCTGCACTGTAGTTTCTTCTGATGGAAGTGTGTTATAATGCGTTTGCACCTGTAGGCCACCGTACGTATAAGATCTGAGTACTTCTTCCTCCACTGGATACAAAACCTTTAGGCTTTTGGGTTAGAAGATAGTGTTGTAGTCAAGACCAAGGCCCTTAAAAAGTGGTCTCAAGACCGAAGACTGGTCTCAACTACAACACATATAGAATATTATCTAAATCTGCTCGTATAAATAAAAAGTAAAACAACGTAAATGTGTTTGTATCCAGGCTTAACACAATATATATACAAACATATTTATTTGTACTTAAACCGATATATCCCTGCACTTTAACTTGATCTGCATATTGAAGTATGAATGCTTGTTGTCTTCTCCTGAATGTTGTACGTCTCTTGTTTGTTTTTTTGTATTGTTGATGGCACCTTAAAACAAAGGAGTAGCTCCACTCATCTCATTCTACCTGTATAATGACAATAAAGGATTATATTCTAAATTAAGTTTTAGAGTGGTTCCTGTGCCGCAGGCCAGTTTCCCCCTGGCCGACTCACAGCTTTATTAACGCCAGCAGCCATTGCTATAGTGGTGTGAAATGTTTCCCCTCAGTCCGCTGTTTGCTCTCTCTGACCGTTTGCACAGATCCGACAGCCTATTAAATGAGATTCCCATGACCCGACCTGTCAGAGCGAGGCGGAAAACACGAGCCTCTGTGTGCCTCCGCGCTGCAGCACACCGTAAATCAAAGGGACTACTTTCTCTTAAAAAATCTTGCGCTGAAATTGCATGAGTTTTTATATAAAAACATTTTATTTCACATTGTTTCTGCACAATGAGAGACGCTAAACAATAATTTAGCATGCACTGGGATTTATAAATACAGTGTAGAAAAATAAACATAACATTGTTTTTCAGCTACGGAACACCACAAGGAACAAATAAAGACAAATGACTTTTTACTGTATGAGCTGTGAGGTGTTACTGAACCACAGCAGTTTGCATTGAAGCCATGCAACAGTTTCAGTGGAGATGCTCCTGAAATAAACCCTAAATCTGCTGCTTTATGACACAATGATCTTATATTCTTGACCTATGTTTTTCATGACAAACAAATGCTCCAAGGAAGTGATCAGAGGTTGGATTGCATGCATTTTTTTTATAGCGAAACCCCCCCCCCCCCCCCCCCCCCCCCACAGTCATTACAAATCTCCACGTTTTCCCCAAGCTTCAAGGCTGCGGACTGATATCACTGGTGTGATTCGCCTCGTCCTCTGAGGAGCAGTCTGACGAGTTGTACAGGAAGGTGTCCCCCTCGTCGTCGTCACTGTCTCTAAAGTCTCTGATTCTTCCGTTTTTTGAGTCCGTCTTGCTCTTATAGTCCGACTTATCCGTTCCCTCAGATTTGTCCTGGCCTCCTTTTCCTCCTTTCTGCTTCTCGGCCTCCTGAGCCGCCTGTTCCTTGGCCTTCTTGCTCCGCTTCCACTTCATACGTCTGTTCTGGAACCAGATTTTAACCTGAGGAAAATAAATATTATTTAGTTTCAGTCGTTTAAACAAACGAGGCTACCTGTGCGTAAATACGCGTAAATGTCAACATGAGAGTTTCCCGCAAAGAACCAAATAAGACACATTAGTTTTATAAGATGGATAAGAGGAGATGGACCTTTACTGATCCCCGTGTTAGCAGCAACATAATGTAGAGGTAGAGCTGTAAGGTGTTATTGCTGATAAAATCACAGCAGGAAATATTGAAACCCTTTTGTTTTGTTTTGTGGTTTGTAGAAGGAAGCACCTGTGCGTAAAGATTGCGTAAAGGTCGACAGTCCAGCTGACATTAACCTCCGCGGTGTTAAAAGAATCCTACACTGAAAACATTTATTTACAAAGGTATGTAATATGTTAATATGTAATTTAAAAATACATGAAATCAAAAGAAAATAGGCTGCAATAGAAAGACGTAAAGGGCCATGTTCCAAAGTATTCTTAAATGTTACGGAACATTTATTTGTTCAGAACCAGGAAGTCTGTATTTCCATCAAGACAAAGAAACATAATTATAGCTTCTAAATTACTTCCAGAAAATTGAACTGAAGTGCATTTTTTTTTTTAAAGGGAAGGCGGTCAGGTGAGATGTTTTAAAATGAGTCAGAGTTGCAGTAAATTACCTGAGTTTCTGTCAGCATGAGGGAGGTCGCCACTTCAAAGCGCTTCGGTCGTGACAGGTACTTATTCAGCTTGAATTGATGCTCCAGCTCCAGCAGCTGCTGACTGGTGAAAGCAGTTCTGGGTCTTCTGCACTTACCAAGCAAGTTATTCTGCGCCTGGGCTGCAAGAAGGAAAGAAAGACATCAATATAATACCTTAAAAGTACTTGTTTGTTCATGTGTG
Organism: Gymnodraco acuticeps; assembly: GCF_902827175.1. Taxonomy (NCBI): domain Eukaryota; kingdom Metazoa; phylum Chordata; class Actinopteri; order Perciformes; family Bathydraconidae; genus Gymnodraco; species Gymnodraco acuticeps. The sequence continues at coordinate 87,216 of NW_022991994.1, read as the reverse complement.
CCGTAAATGCATCTAAGGAAGGAGATGTGCAAAACGAAAAGCCTGCTAATGATGGATAACAGAAATAATCACAGATGTTTTGAGCTGCGCCTGAGCTGCAAGAAAGACAGAAAAGCATCAATAACACGCCTAAAAAATACTTTGTTCATGCATGAGTGCCGTAAAATGCATCTAAATGAGGAGATGTATGTGCAAAACGAATATCCTGCTGTTGCGCCTGTTGCAAGAAAGACAGAATAACATTAATATAACCTTTATTTTGCATTCCTGCATTAAAAAAAAGGAGATTTATGTGCAAAACGAATGACTGAAAACGAACACGTTTTGCAGGGGGATACATGGACACCTCTCTGTTGTTTTGTGTGATAATCTGATCCTCTGTGTTCCCAGCTAAAGCAACAAGGTCCTCTTCTGAATCTCGGAGCTATTTGCTTCTCTATTTGGAACAAATCTGTTAGAAGGAGCAGAAACAAGCAGGCAGTCTCTGAGAGGGATCGCAGGTCGCTGTGGGTTTCACACTCTGATGACACTTTCCCACTGTCCATTATCTGTCCATTTTAGTTCCTCTGAAAAACCATCACTCTGACAGCCTCTGCATTCAGAACAGCATCATTTGTGTGTGGGAAATAATCACCAAATCACTCTAATTTGAAGCTAAATAACAGATAGCAGGTAACAGAAGAGGTCTTCATTTAGTTATTCCTTAGAGGTATTTATTAGGAGGGTATGGCACATTTTTGGGGTGTTATCAGATATTTTTAGATCAGCTTTGGTTGCCTAAATTAACGAAAGATGTATTTATATTATTATTTGATTTAGTTGAGGGTAAAAAAAAGAGCCAGAGCATCCTCTAATAAAACAATCCATCTATCCATTTGAGTTCCTCCATGACCATCATTTATGTGAGGGAAGTAATGCACCATAAATAAAGAAAATCGTATTTTTAAAGCAACAACAGAAATATCTGCCTTTTAAATAAAAACGATAACAGCTGTCTTAGTATCTAGAGCTATTAGCAAAAATGATGACACTTAAATCAGTCTTTTGGTGCAATCACATCGTTTTAGGGGCTAAAAATAAGGCCAGCTGGACATTTTGTGCAGAAGAAATATTTGCCTTTTCCTAAACGATAACTTCAGCTTTCTTAATACCTCATTATTTTTAGAGCTACAACATTGTGACTCATAGAGCAGACTAATACCTATGTTTGGATCAGCCTGGGTCGCCCAAACATAACCAGATGTATTTATGTTACTATTTGATTTAGTAGGGGTGAAAAAAGTCTTAATATCTCATTATCTTTCGGGCTAAATTGTGACACATAAATCAGACTTCTTGGATGCATTCACACCGTTTTTTACACATAGACCATTACCTATTTGTGGGTCGTCATACATAACCAAAGATGTACTTGATTTAGTGGTGGTGAAAAAACACCAGAACAGAAGCTGTGTTAATATCTACTATATTCGCTAAATGATGGCACATAAATCTGACTTTTTGGGGTGCAATCACACCGTTTAAGAGTCTAAAAAAAGGCCTGTACTCATACTCACAGTTAAAGTCGGACATTTTGGGCAGCATCATCCCGGCCGTGGACACGCGCAGCCAGTGGTCCAGCTGGAAGGTGCTCGCGGTCAGTTTGATGGGGTCGCTGTGGTGATGATGGGATGGATAAGAGTAGGACAGGGCGGGGTGTTGGCCTGCTAGAGCCGCAGCAGAGTAGCTGTACATGGGGTGTCCGTACAGAGCCTGGGTGGGGATTCCTCCGGTGCTTTGATGGTGTAATCCGAGCATACTGTGCGGACTGTTCAGGAAACCAGGTTTGGGGATCAATCCGCAGCTTGAAATCCTCGGTGGAGACGGCGTTTCTGTGCGTAAAGAGTCTGCGCGTAAAGAGTCTGCGCGTAAAGAGTCCATGGAACCAGACGTGGGGATGGAGAGGGAGGAAGAGGAAGACAGGGAAGTTACCAGAGCCAGAGGAGAAGTCTGCACTTTGGGAGAATCGACTGCCAAAAGCGCGTCGATGCGGAAATTTTTAGATTTCTCCATCTGTGCGTCCTGCTGGAAACTGAGGAGGAGGAGAAGAAGAAGACTGGTGTTTTCCCACCTCTCCAAAGTTATGATGTGGTCCGGAGTGTGAGAGAGCAGCTCCACGTGACACTTAGTGCCTGCAGGAGGGAGGTGATTGGTGCAGCCGTCTGCAGTGGGATGTCCCATCAGCCACCGCGCCGGAAATAATATCGCTATTATTACAGGAAAATGAATTCATTATCACGGGACTTATGGAGTAGAAGAATCAGATCGGAGACCATGCATACAGACAGAATACAAACAATATTTAGCAAAGTAGCAAGCACACATTCATCAAGAATTAAAATCTAATAATAATGTCTCAATCCAAGTATAAAAAACGTTATAAAAAATGAATCGAAACCAGTAAAGTAGTGAAAAGCTGCAGGAAGACGGTGACAGTGTTATATTACATTGTTGATACGGGTAGTGCAGTATTTTCATATATTGCATTGACTTGCAACACATTTGTGGAGATTGCTTTAATGTTCATGACTTATTTAGCAAGAGAATAAGTAACACTTGATTTAGCATCGACAGCACACTCCATACAGGCTTATAAAAGAGAACACATGTGTATTTTGTTGATATAAAAATATGCATTATAGGTGCAGAGGATTTCCTCGTATGGCTTATTATCTAAACCCGGAATTTCCTTGAATTTAAACCACATCTTGGAGCTCAAAGAGAAATGTTTTAAACCTGAAAAACGAATAATAAATGACTTGTTATTAACAAATAGGGAATATTAAATAAGCTAACCCTTACCACATGAATGTTTACACCACAATAAAAGCGTAAAGCTCTCAGGCTCGTTTCCCCTTTTTGAATTTAGATGACACAGAAGATAAAGAGCCTTTGGTTTGTGCGTAAAAGGACCATCTTGAGCCGGAGAGGCCAACAGGGAAATTGAAGTGAAAGCTCCTTCTGTCGCTGCAGCTCAAGGTGACAGACTGGCCTCTTATGGTGGAGCCACAACAGAATTGATTAACCCCTGTCTCCAACAGCATGCATCAGCAGCGTTACAGGTTTTGTTTGCAGATGCATGGAAACAACTTGTTATCGCTAAGAAACATTAAATAAAAAAACGGAGAATTTTTTTCTTAACATAATCCACCCCCTAAACGCTTGCAACTGGATGTTCCTCCTCCCTGAAAAGCATTGCAGTCAAAATAAGTCTCGCGGATCGAGCCAGATAGCTGCAGCAAAAAGTAGTAATTGAATAGATTTAAACGCAACAAAAAAAAATCAAATGTAAAACAGGTAACATTGTTTTAAATCAACCTCTTAAAGCATACTTGATTTTCTTCCTTGGAAAAGCTTGGCTGTCAAAATAAGTCAAATCCTCGCGGATTGAGCCAACGAGCAGCAGAAAAAGGTAGTAATTGAAAGTGTGATGAGGAGATGAAGATAATAGGCCTGTGCGCTCCGGGTCTAATAAGCCACTTAAAGTTAATGGATAGAGGAGGTCAAAATGAGAATTATTGACACCCGTTTGCCCTTAACCTGTCTACCAATAAAGCTGATTAGTTTTTGTCAATTCATCAGAGAAGCAGGACGTTTATTTGCTCGGGGGAAATCAACAAGTCACCGGGTGGATTCAGAGTAACGGATCGTCATTTAATTGTGGACCTTGATGATCATGACCAATTACAGAATGATAACGGAGAGATTGATGTGAGCCTGCTGCGAGGGATAGTGGGGGATAAAAACTAAAAAGAAGAGAGGAAGAGACACAGAGAGTTCATTCACTAATATGTGTTTTCTGGGCACTAATTTATGGAGAAACGGTGCAAATATGACATCGTCCATTTTGTAACACTCCCAAAATCCTCCATTTGTATGCATGGAAGAGCAGATGGCATTAACAAACATTTTTGATGACGTGGATGGCTAATATACATATTTTTTGGAGTGTTATTACGCATTTCTCCAATCATTTAGGCAGTGTAGACCTGCGAGGGATCATGGGAGAGCAAATATGGCATTACAAAATATTTTGATGACGTGGAAGGCTAAATACGAAATGCCCAAATTAGAGTGTTATTACGCATTTCTCCAATCATGACAGTTTTGGAAGAAGTACTCAGATATTTGACTTAGAAATACAGTGTAAAATGACCTTTACATTCACTTATTTAAGTATCAAAATATACTCAAAGTACAAAAATAACATGTTGTGCTTAAAAGCCCTTTCAGAACAGTATGCACATATGGCAGAATATTAACATGATTTTGTAAAGGTTAAATAAACATCCCAAACCGAAGTGTTTCACGCATTTCTCCAATCATTTAGACAGTTTTGGAAGAAGTACTCAGCTATTTTACTTAAGTAAGAGTAGAAATACAGTGTAAAATGTAAGTCAAAGTAAGAATTTGCATCAAAATATACTTAGTACCAAAAAAAAGCACCTAAACGTACTGTTTGTGCATAAAGCCCAATATCCGGATTATGACTAAAAGTGGATCTAATTGAATTGCTTTGTACTTCTGGGTATTTTCACCTATTAGCTTATTTATTAAAGTACAAGTGCCTACCCCCACATCCTGCTTAAAGGTGGGGTAGGTAATTCACTTCAGAAACACTTTTTGTTATATTATGGAATGCTCTTAACATCCCGATAGCAATGAATATATTAAATGCTTTTTGACAATAAATACATACAAATATTTCATCTGTGGAAGCCGTGGCGCTGTAAAAAGCACGACCAATCATCTGAGCCGGCCCGGCTAAGTAACTGGATGGCCTACCTGCCTGTCAGCCTTCCATCTGTGCCCTCATTGGTCATGTGCGCGTTCGTGTGTGTTAGACGAGGGGCTCTGTAAGGAAGTCTGAAGAGTAGAAATGCAGTGTAAAATGTAAGGTAAGAATTGTATATATAAAAATATACTAGTACCAAAAAAAGGAACTGTCTGCATATCCGGATTATGACTAAAAGTGGATCTAATTGAATTGCTTTGTATACTTCTGCTGGGTATTTTTCACCTATAATTATAGCTTATTATTAAAGTACAAGTACCCCCAAATCCTACTTAAGTAAATGTACTTCACTACTAAATGAAAAAGGCTCAATTTCTTGCATTTCAACACATATTTATATCAGTCCATCTTTATTTATTTATAATGATTTTTTTTAATGTGAAAGCTGGAGCAAATATGGCAGAAAACAAAAAAAACAGCTCCTAAATAAACGTATTTTTGTGTTGCCAAAATGCGCCAAACCTCGGCGTTATTACGCATTCCTCCAATCATTTAGAGGTTTTCTCAGCTGCTGTGATTATTGTAACAGCCTCTTGTCCCGTGGGTTTAATTTCATTAAGGGCCCCGCATGAATATTTCTATTAAAGCAGAAGTGAAATATGGAGCCATTTAGTATTGGCCTTCACCGATCAGCAGGATTTATGGTTCCTTTTCATCACATCCAGGGGAGAGGGAATTAATAAGGAACCGGATGGAAACGGAAGACTCTGTAATTACTTTCACAATTAACTAAAATACAAATCAAAGTGACAAATCGGGAGGGTTTATATATTAATTACCCTGGGTAAATGTGTTCATTATGAAAAGGCAATTTAAAGGGACCCCTTCTAATATCATAAATACCTGATGGCTTCTTCAGGAAACTGCTTTTAAAAACATTTGTGGATCATAATCATTTATCTGTCTTAATATCAGAGTCAATGTGAGATCATTAGGAAGACATATATATATATATATATATATATATATATATATATATATATATATATATATATATATATACATATATATATATATATATCAGTCTCTTTGTGAAATGCATAGCAGCTGAGAAAACCTCTTATGATTGGAGGAATGATGACGCAGAGGTTTGGTGCATTTTGGCTAAAAAAATACGTTTATTTTGGGGGATTTAATTTGTATTTGAATGCTGAATTTGTATTTGTACTCATCACATGAACCTTGGTGTCATATGAAGTCATTATTCAGTCCTGATCTCAGTCCCTGGTGAAAGTAGAGTGATAAACACCTATTTTACTCAATTTAATTTGTTTAATTTTAGACATTTACATACAGTGTAATTCAAATATTTCACTACTTTTGTGATCCTAAGACTTTGGTAACCAAATCTAAAACACCAAACAAATTGGATGACATGAGTACATTTGTGTTTTCACAAGAGTTTTGAAGATTTTCCGATGTCAAATGTTCAGCTTTAGAGCTTATCTCATCACACAGTGCTCTAATGTGAATCATTTGCATTTATAGCAAGACCAGAGACTGCCCTGAACATTTCGATATGTAACACGGGGTGCATGTTATAAGAAGCCTACATTTAAAACGTGTTATCAATACGCTTTGAATGGAGATATTCACGTCTCCTAATATTATTGTCCTCATCTCTCTTCTCTCGTGTCCTCGTCTCCTCTCTTGTGTCCTCGTCTTGTTTGTTTGTTCACCATGCGACCTTAGGCCTGTACTACGAAGCCGGTTCAACCTAACCTGGATATGTTTGAGTTAGCCGGTTGGCCTAATCCAAAACATACGCGCTCTCGCTAAACGGTCATACGACGCTGGTTATCAAGTGGATCGCTCAAGCCAGCCGTGTCCTATCTAGTTAGGTGCGCGTTCACCTGAAATGGGTGGTATCTGGAGCATTCGACCAATCACAGACATGGAGAAGCGCACTGACAGCACAGCGTCATACTTCCTGAATGAAAAGTCAACTATAATATTAGACATATGAAGAAGTTAAACTTTAAACATCCATGATTTAAACACTTGATCCAGGATCAAAGCCACAGAGCTGCACCTGCAAGGTGAATACAGCTGGTAAGAGAACAAGTGTTTGAATGCGTACATTAACACGTTTATGATGATATCACTGCCCCGTCTAAGACACCATCTGACTTTAATTAGCCTACATTTACATTACTCGAGTGTTTCGTCAACTTAATGTGTTGCTTAAGTGAGAGGAGGTGATATTCTATTAATGTTCACGTTCACACAGTCGGTGATTTTTGCTGGCCGTCTTTCCTGCAACGGCAAACTCTGCACACTGAGCTCTGATTGGTCAGCAGGCGGTGCTTTCACTGACTTGATCTATTATCCTGGAACTGCTCATAAGTTACCATGGAGATCTATCCCGATAAGAAGTGAACCAGCGATACCGGAAACCCAGAGTTTCCCCTGAAGTTAGCTCGCTAAGCCAAAATCCGACCCCAATTATGTTATTACCCGTTCATCCACTCAAGAACTCAAGAAGGTGCCGATTATTATAAGGTATTGTAAAAACAACAAATATAATACAATTAACTACTTATTTAAACATGAAATAAAGCAGTAATATATTCATATTTACTTGAATCCTAAGCAGAGTTTGGATGACCTAATTAGCATGAGCAATGTATATGTGACACTGGGATATAACTGTTTTGCCTCAGTCTGGAAGGATTTTGTTATTTAAGGTGTATTATACTGGTTTATTTATCTGTAAGAAGTCAATCTGCACCAGTAATGAAGCTCCTGATCGCTTATCCTCCATTTGCAGTAAGTAAATAAGTGATTAGGGTTCAACATGGAGCAATTGTATTTACATGTAGGTTTAGTAGAGTTCTACAAATCCTCCGAATAATGGACATTTTAACATTTACACACCCGTGAAAAAGGCAAACGCCATCCCCCTGTACTGATTTATAACAGCTACTCGACCTTGTAATAAGATTATTTTGTATCAACTGTGATATGACTTCATTTTATTTACTTAATTGTACTATTTTATATTATTTGAGTGCTTTTATTTAAGTATTAAATCACTCATTTATCATACAATAACAGTGTAGAGTCTCGGAACCTTCTCAATACATCTAGATAGGAGGCGGGCTTTAGCCTCAGATGTGATTGACATGACTTTTGACCAATCACATCGCTGATATGGCCGGAACCGGAAGCAGCTCCGTCGGCTGTTCCCCTGTGTTGTGTTGATTTCCAGAGGAAAAGAAGACTTTGGATTAACTGCCTTTTACACACATATTCTGCCCGTTTCACTCCTGTATCCAACACTCACAGGTAATACACGCTTCTAATGAACCAGTATGTAAAGGAAAAAGGAAGAAAAACGTTGTAAATTAGTTAAAGTTAGCCGGTTTTAGCTGCTATGCTAACTAGCTTCAATGCTAACGTCAACAAACATTACGTTTCTAACAAATGCGTGAATAAATACAGCGATATATTATCAATACATGTGTTTGTGTGGTGTCTCCGTTGATACTTGGAGTGAGATGAGGTTAAAAAGCAGGTTTTAGATCATGTCAGCTGCTGAGTCATTAGCTAATATACCGGCTAGCTAACTATTGTATCACCATTTAGAACTAATGTCATAAGCAGACGCACTTTAGTTATCCAACGGAGAGAAATGTACATTGTACCAGCAAAAGTAAAGAGCTAAACAAAGCAAAAATGCTCATTAACAGGCATCTAAACATATTAAAAGTTCAAATAACAGCCTTTTAATAAATAGTGTAGTGTAGTGTGTATACAATACTGTGATAGCAGCCAGGTGACAGCAGTAAAAGTGTACTTCACAGGTGTTTACAGGTGTATTACAATTGTCTAACTTCGTATCTAGTTCCCCTGTCTGCTCTATAAATGGGTATTCAATCAGGACTTGTTTCATTTTCTCTTTCAGAAGGCGACCTCTGAATCAGTCGATGGTAAAGATCTAACAATGTTTAGCTTTGAGGGAGTTTTCAAGACAAGACCCAATGTTTCACTTGGAGGAGCGAGTAAAAAGGTAAGTGTCATTTCACTCCTGTTAGGGAAGATAGTGGGAAAATACTGGGTTGCAAACTACTGACAACATGCTAGCTGTTCTTTACATACATGTAGACATGTTCCTTACATGTAGGTGCTTAGCAAGAATCACATGTTATTGGTTAAAGTGGTTTCAAGTTCTCTTTTGTTTTGCAGGAGGAGAAATCGTCTCTGCTGCACCGCACGCAAGAAGAAAGAAGGAAAAGAGAGGTTTGAAAAATACACTTTACCTATACTAATTTACAGTATCAAGTCAATTGAAGGATTGATTATGCATGCGCCCCAAACATGTAATATACATATTATATTGTACGTTTTTCAACGGGTTGTGTCTTTTACATTTTAGGATGAAAGAAAGCGACTGAAGAATGCTATTATTATTCAGTCCTACATACGTGGCTACCATGACTTGAAACGACAGGTGAGTCTGCAAACATTACACAGACATGTTTTTAAAGGTTTTATATATTACATTGTAAGCAACTAACATTAGGGCTGTTAAATACTGACTATCGTGAGCCTGAATTGTGTGTTACTTCTATAAAATGCCCCCAATTGATCGCCTCCAATGACATTGTGTGTCAGCAGAGGGCAAACCGGAAACAAATAATTAGCTGTGTTTGTTTTTTTCCCTAAAGGATTTGTCAAATGTGTAAGACTACTATTCAAAATAATAGTGAAAAGGGCTATTAGATATGTCTTTGTCGAAACTAAGATACGTGTTATAAGTTGTTTTGGAGCTCCGATAGTTTCCATAAACACGCCCATAAACAGGGCGGTGGTGGCGAAGTCCATAGGGACTTGGCTTGGCAACTGGAAGGTCACCAGTTCAAGTCCTGGCAAGACCGAGTGCTACCGAGCTGTCCCTGAGCAAGGCACCGTTCCCTACACTGCTCCCCGGGCGCCGTACATAATGGCCGCCCACACTGCTCCTAACACTAGGTCAAATGCAGAGAAACCGTTTAGTTACATAGAACCTGTACTACGTAATGACAATAAGTTGAATCTTCACTTGATTCTCACAGAAATACTCTAGTATCTATAGCCTGTGTGTTAGCGAATAACAACATGTCCAAACAGCCAATTACTGCCTTGGCTTTATGTGTACAAATCCCCACCTCAGTCATGTTTCATAGGCTTTTATTCTTCCTATTCATAAAACATTTGAGCGCGTGTTATCTGTAAAGACAAGCCCAGGAAAAGTTGATCAAATCCAACCTTTGTCTTCCAGTCATAATAATAATAATAATACATTACATTTATAAAGCGCTTTTCCTGGTGCTCAAAGCGCTTACAAGCAAGTAAAACAAAATAACAACAACAGTAGAAAGTGCTAAGCTAGGTGGAATCAGGGCGAGGGGTTAGTGGATTAGGAGTTGAAGGCAAGAGTGAAAAGGTGAGTTTTGAGGGATTGTTTGAAGAGTGTTGGCGGATCTGACGTGACTGGGGAGGGAGATCCAGAGTGAGGGGGGGGCTGCTGCAAAGGCCCTGTCCCCCCAGGTCCGGAGCTTTGTCCTGATGGGCTGCAGTAGGTTAGCTTCAGCAGACCTGAGGCGACGGGTGGGGGTGTGTCGTTGGATGAGGTCACAGAGGTAGGGGGGGGGGCAAGGTTGTTGAGGGCTTTGTAAGTAATAATTTAAGTCCAAAAGCGGTTGTTTGATGGGGAGCCAGTGGAGGTCATGGAGGATCAGGGGTGGTGATGTGGTCGCGGTGAGGTCATGGAGGAATAGGGTGATGTGGTCGGAGCATCGGGTAGAGTATATGGAGGATAGGGGTGATGTGGTCGGAGCATCGGGCTGGAGGTCATGGAGGATCGGGGTGCTTTGGGTTCGGAAGCATCGGGGGGAGGTCATGGAGGATAGGTGGTGATGTGCGTAGCGTCAGGGGAGGTCATGGATGATAGGGGTGAGTGTGGTCGGAGCATCGGTGGAGGTCATGGAGGATAGGGGTGATGTGGTCGGGACGATCAGGTGGAGGTCCATGGAGGATAGGGGGGTGATGTGGTCGGGCAGCATCAGGTTGAGGTCATGAGGATAGGAGGTGATGTGGTCGGAGCGTCAGGGTGGAGGTCCATGAGGAGGATAGGGGTGATGTGGTGGAAGTACGGATGCGTCCGGGTGGAGGTCATGGAGGATAGGGGTGGATGTGGTCGGAGCCGTCAGGTGGAGGTCATGGAGGACTAGGGGTGATGTGGTCGGAGAGTCAGGGTGGAGGTCATGGAGGATAGGGGTGATGTGGTCGGAGCGTCGGGTGGAGGTCATGGAGGATAGGGGTGATGTGGTCGGAGCGTCGGGTGGAGGTCATGGAGGATAGGGGTGATGTGGTCGGAGCGTCAGGTGGAGGTCATGGAGGATAGGGGTGATGTGGTCGGAGAGTCGGGTGGAGGTCATGGAGGATAGGGGTGATGTGGTCGGAGCGTCGGGTGGAGGTCATGGAGGATAGGGGTGATGTGGTCGGAGCGTCGGTGGAGGTCATGGAGGATAGGGGTGATGTGGTCGGAGCGTCGGGTGGAGGTCATGGAGGATAGGGGTGATGTGGTCGGAGCATCGGTGGAGGTCATGGAGGATAGGGGTGATGTGGTCGGGTGGAGGTCATGGGAGGATAGGGGTGATGTGGTCGGAGCGTCGGGTGGAGGTCATGGAGGATAGGGGTGATGTGGTCGGAGCGTCGGGTGGAGGTCATGGAGGATAGGGGTGATGTGGTCGGGAGCGTCGGGTGGAGGTCATGGAGGATAGGAGTGATGTGGTCGGGTGGAGGTCATGGAGGATAGGAGTGATGTGGTCGGAGCGTCGGGTGGAGGTGAGCAAGCGGGCAGCTGAGTTTTGGACATATTGTTTTTTTAGTGTGAATGCAGGTGATGCAAAAAGTATGCTGTTGCAGTAATCCAGTAAAGAATCTTCTTCTCTCTTTTAACTTTGGTTTTTAGTCTTCTTAATAATAAAAAAACAAGCAAGGAAAAGTGGCAGCTCCTAAACTTCCTCTCAGAACCGAGTGGAGAAAAGAGGCAACAACAATCTGGCTGTGTAACGTCACAGGTTTTATGAACACATTGGGGATCGAGCCACTGGGGATCGTAGCGCTGGTGCTACTGCTACCAAGACATTGTTTATTCTGTAGTTAATGACGAATTGCTCTTGCACACGTTTTTATTAGATAGTTTGATTTTAAGTAAATCGCTTATTTGCACAATGAAGCACTTTATTTGAAGTATATGTACAATTGTTAAATATGTAAATAAAGTGTTTTTGCAAAAGTCAAAATCTCCTTCTTCCTCCTCCTCCTCCTCCTCCTCCTCCTCCTCCTCCTCCTCCTCCTCCTCCTCCTCCTCCTCCTCCTCCTCCTCCTCCTCCTCCTCCTCCTCCTCCTCCTCCTCCTCCTCCTCCTCCTCCTCCTCCTCCTCCTCCTCCTCCTCCTCCTCCTCCTCCTCCTCCTCCTCCTCCTCAGTATGCCATCCAGAGGGCCAGGTTTGATGAGTGTGTGATCCAGACGCAGGGGGGGGGAACTCAGCGCGTCCTGGACGGCCCGAACCTCTGCCTCTTATCCAGACAACTCATATTTTTCTACAGACAGAGCGTGGACGCACATCGATTGGTGAGAATCTGATCTTTGATGCACGATGAAACCCAGAGGTCTAAAATACATTCATCCCCTTTTTTAACTTGATTATTTATTGTGATGAACTATTTAAGGTGTAAATTGGAATGATCCACATCAGGGGCGCTTTCTTCCTGTATGTTTGCTCCAAAGACCCTAGATCTTAGTTACAAGTAGGGATGGGTATCGTTAAGGTTTTATCGATACCGCTTATCGATCCGGTCTTTTAACGGTACTCTTATCGGTTCTTTTGGAGAGAAATATAAGGTAAACTAACTAAACAAATTGTGAACAAAACTAACATTGCTTTTTATTTAAATTAAATAAATAATATTTCACATCAAAAGAAACGACAATGTTTTAACAAATCGTATTAAATAATCTGAAGACAGAATAGCTGAAACTTTAACTAACTAAATAACTCAGTTTCCTCTAATCATTAACCCATGTTTGTATCATGTAGTTAACTCCGTGTGTTGCTGCTAGCATACAGAACACCTGACGTGGAAACGTTCCTCGTGGACGGAGCTACAGAGCTGCTAGAAAGACAGTGGAACCCGGTGCATTCCTCCGTCTGGATGTGGTGCACTTTTGATAAATGTTTAGACAAATTGCTCGTGTTGCCGCCCTCACATGATAAACACTTATTGCACTTTAGGTAACGAGCATCGAGACGGGTAAAGTTTAACCACCTCGGAGCGCGTTCTCTCCGCCATCTCCTCCGTGTGTGTGTGTGGTGTGTGTGTGTGGTGTGTGTGGTGTGTGTGTGTGTGTGTGTGTGTGTGTGTGTGTGTGTGTGTGTGTGTGTGTGTGTGTGTGTGTGTGTGTGTGTGTGTGTGTGTGTGTGTGTGTGTGTGTGTGTGTGTGTGTGTGTGTGTGTGTGTGTGTGTGTGTGTGGCTGCATGTAGCAGCTGCGTGTGTGTGAACCGCCCCGCCCCCTCGCACACAGGCGGGGAGAGAGAGATCTCTCGTCTGGATTGGAAAGATCGAAAAAAATAATCCTAGTCGCATTTTGCAGTCTTTTTGCGTGTTAGAAACGGAGTTGGCGACACTAAAACTGCAATATAATGTGTGTGTAGCAATAATACACGACATATATCTTGTACATGTCTCCAGTACCGATAAAAAGACCGCTAACGTCGGAGCTTAGCGATACCACGGTCTTTAATAACTCAGCCCCGGGGCTCGGTACCCATCCCTAGCTAGAAATGTGTTTTCTTGACTAAATAAGCAGGAATAAAGTTTAAAAGATGATATTTATGATGAGAAACAGTCAGCAGCTCTTCTCCATCAAGACTGTGGCTTTGGTTTGATCCGGTTTGACTGACAGTACTCAAAGTGAATGTGTTTTTAATGGTTGAATCCAAAAGCCAATGGACTTGGAGTGGACTAAGCTTATATCGATCGATCTTACACGTCCTGTGTCTTTGTGTTCCTACAGATATGGTTGTGCCAGAATCTGGTGAAACTCAGCAGTCAGTTTGTGAAGCTGCTGGTGGGCCCACAGAGACAGACATGTATGTTTCAGATCAAGAGGATCTTAGGCTTCTGCTGCAGGTAAAGAAAGGAACAATGGATGCATATTTGAAGCTGCTTTATGCGTGCGATTGTGAATATATGAATCCCTCTTTGTGTCCCCACAGGCTCCTACAGAACTGCAGGGACGACAGTTTAAACGTGACAGTCCCCATGCGGATGCTAGACATTTTTTCATCAGAGAAAACCTATCTTCCCGTTGTTCCAGACGCTAACTATGTAGCTTCATTACTCGAGCAGATTTTGCATTATATGGTACAAACAGGTGAGTCAAATAAACCTCGTTCCAGCGTAGACACAATAAACTTTCCGAGGCTTAATCTTCAAACATTGAGGCTTGTTTAGAGATTGTGAATGTGTGCCAAATAGCAATTAGTCTGAAGTGTGTTTGACTACTTTTATCTTTAAATGGGTACTTCCTGTTCTGACTGGATCCTGAGTATATACAGTACATCTAATAGTGTTGACATAAAACCACACGTATGACTCATTTCTAGACCAATGGTTGGAAATGTTTGCACACGTCAAAAGCATTGTTTATTTTCAGCACTATGTCAACCGCAGTGTTAAATCTTTATTAGCATGCTAACTGGAGAGCTTCTTAAAGATACATTGGTAACACTTTATATTAAGGTACATCAATTCACCATCAACTAGTTGCTTGTTAGCCGTATCTTGGCTCTTCATTAGTCAGTATAAAACACTTATTAATGCCTTATTCTACATGACCATATTCTACAAGCCATTAGTTGAGAGTTTTTCCTCAGTAACCCTCTAATGAGTGTCTATTTGTTGTTCGTAAGGAAGTTGTTGTACACGAGACGGTCTTAATATGCTCAATATGCAGCAGAATAGTAGCCCTCCCATAATAACACCTAGCAAATGTGGTTATGTAACAAGACATGAAACTACAAGTGGCTCAGGGTTTCCGCTAGGATTTTTTCTCGCCGGTCAAATGTCCGGGCAGAATTTATTTTACCGGACACATTTGAAACTTACCGGTGATATTTCAATAATAATAATAAAGAGTTGTGTAGCAGAGTTTCCGTTAGCAGGTAATTACCGGACTATGACCGGATATGCTGATGGTGAAAACTCAGTTCACGGGGCTCATTTTTATATTGCTTCAGTCTATAATCGTAACAGATCGAAAAAATTCATATTCATTTTTCAGTTAATTATTACATTCAAACAAACTACTTGTAGTAGATGAAGTACATTATTCAAAAGTTTACATTAACTTTGAATAATAACACGGGAGAAACGGATCCTCTCTTTTCCTCTCTCTCTCTCTCTGTCTCTCTCTCTCTCTCTCTCTCTCTCTCTCTCTCTCTCTCTCTCTCTCTCTCTCTCTCTCCTCTCTCTCTCTCTCTCTCTCTCTCCTCTCTCTCTCTCTCCTGACAGCCCGTCAGTTTCTCATGCAGCTCCTGCAGCTCGCTAAACAGAGGGCGGGGCTTCAGGTGATTATGCAGAGCTGCGTGTCTCGGTCAGACTCAGCAGCTGATCTGATCTCTCTCGCGTGTCCGGTTACACTTCACTCGCGTTTATGTCCATATCGATCAGATCCAGCTCTCCTGATCGGGCTTTATATAGAGCATCGATCAAACTATTAAGAGTGAATATCGGCCAATAATGACCGGCGGCCGATCTATCGGAGCCTCCCTAATTATTACCAGACATTTTGACCGGCAGTTTTTGAATTTACCGGTTTTTAATAAATGTTACCAGCTAAAAACCGGTCATTACCGGCTAACGGAAACCCTGAAGTGGCTCAGTCAGTAGGGGCTTGGACTGTGAGCCGTAGGGTCGCCGGTTCAAGTCCCCGACCAGACCTAAAATATGGAATGTGGACTGCTACTTGGAGAGGTCCCAGCTCACCTCCTGCCCTGCCGTGGTGCCCGTGAGCAAGGCACCGGACAACCTCCTAGACTCCTGGTACTAGGATGGGTTAAAAGCAGAGAACACATGTCACTGTGTGCTCTGCATGTGTGACCATTAAAGAGGGTTTCATCCCTCCCAATATTATTATTATTATTATTATTATAATTGTGTCAAAATAACTTAAAATCAGGTATTTCTAACTCAGAATATGTTCCCTAATAAGATCGTAGTTTGGCTCTAATGTTAGTTAGCAACTAGTTGATGGTGAATATGTGTACCTTAATCTAAAGTGTTCGCGATAAATTGTTTATATTGTTGTCAATTGCTTCTCCTTTTTCTATTTTCTTAGTATGCTTTTTTGTGGTTTTCCACATAGGTTGTGTCATATAGGTTTGTGTGCATGTAAATGGTCTGCAGAGGCTAAAATCCCTCACAGTAGAAGCACATCATATTCACCTTAAAATGAGCATAATAGGGCTTCTTTAAATCGCCTTATATCATCTTATAACACAATTGATACACTCCTTGCTTCTAACAGATTGCTCTAATGTTCCTGTAGCGTGTGTAATTACCTGAGTTGATGTGTTATGAAATACTCTGTGGTCTAAACATGCTTTTTAAAATCTGTATCCCCCTCAGGCTACTACAAGTCTCTGTTTATTCTGGTGAATCACAGACTCCCCTCCAGTCTGGAGTACAGCGACGCTCCGTCGATCCCAATGGCAACGACTCTGCTGGAGCACATCCTGAAACCTCTGCACTTTAACTACTCCTCCTGCACAACAGGCGCAAGGTACAGCACCACATTCTACTTACTGTCAGATATGAGCAATATGAGCAATGGGCTTGATCTATTTATTCAACTAGGGCTGCACGAAAAGGACTAGTTGAGATTATCTTTCATTGAAAATGCCATTGTGATATGATATGATTACATAGCATTTTATATAAGGGAATTCCAAGTGCTTAACACAAACAAACAAAACTTTAAGAGCATTAAGAAATAGTGCAGCAGAAAGAAAATGTAAAATGGCATTTAAATACATTAAAAAGCTAAAATAAAATATAAAACAAACAAAGGAATACAATGCGAGAAAAAGTCTTTGTCCCGGGTGCATTCTCTCAGATATCATTAAACGTATCGGACCAACTGCAGCAGTTTATTTAGCCGTTACCAAATGTTGCAATTCTATGAACTGTGCAGCACTATTCTTAACCTTCTTCCAGTGTGACGTTCCTCATTATGAGGCCGACATCAATTTAGTTTTCCCACACTATCAAGAGAATGAATATAAGTTTTGAGGATGATACGGATTCGTTTAAAAGTTAGTGGTGTTGCTGCTTTTTGAGTGGAAAGATCATGAGGAGAGTCTTTGTCCCGGGGCCGCTCTCTAAAATATCATCTGTTTATTTACCAAATGTTATAGTAATAAGATGGACTTTTATTAATCCCTCGTGGGGAAATTGTTTCTCTGCATTCGACCCATCCTAGTGTTAGGAGCAGTGGGCTGCCATTTTGAACGGCACCCGGGGAGCAGTGTGGGGAACGGTGCCTTGCTCAGGGACACTTGGTCTTGCCGGGACTTGAACTGGTGACCTTCCAGTTGCCAAGCCAAGTCCCTATCGACTTCGCCACCACCGCCCTATAATATTAATAATATTACTGTGATTTAGACATTGCATTGGTGTCTTTTTAATTGTCCACCAGCACGATCTTTGACCATCTTCCGTGACGTTCCTCTGGAGGAGCCCAAAAGGAATTAAGTTTTCACACAATAACAATTCACAATACACTTTATTTGTAAAGCACCTTTCATGCCCAAAGCAGCCCAAAGTGCTTTACAGAAAACACAACAACAATATTAAAATGAATAGAGAACAAGATAAAACATCTACAGTGACAATATGTAATGTCAAATAAAAGCAAAATGGGAGAAATACAGTAAAACATGGACGATGATATTCCAGTGAGAATTGAACATTAACCAAAATTAAAAGCCATGTTAAAAAGATAGGTTTTGAATTTTCTTTTGAACATGTCTGCACATTAAAGGATGATGAGGATTCGTGGGGAATGTTGAGGAAAAAGGTCCTCACAGCACGAGAGGAGAGTCTTTGTCCCGGGTGCATTCTCTCAAACATCATCCATTAAAGGTATCAGACCAACTGCAGCAGGTCTGTTGTCTCCTCTAGTCAATAGTGGAGCCCTTAATTGCTCCAGAGACCAATTTACAACGAGCCATAAAAGACCACCAGACTCTGTGCTCGCCACGGTGCAAAAACATCTCACTGTGTGCCCTCCGTTTAGGACATTCTTAATAACAAACGACAAGCACTTCTTTTGTTCTTTGAAGAAAAGCCAGGCGGGAGTGAGAGGAACTTTGTGTACACACCGACAGCTAATTATCTGACTCGAGCCCCTCCAGATGTGAGTCACAAAGCAGCTCTGTTTGCAGACTACAGACTGGAGAAAGCAGAGGGATGTTGGGAAACACCTCTCATTTCCGTGTGAACTGACAGGGTTCTGGGTTTTGAGTATATCATTATTTCGTTCGTTTATTCGGCAGGGACGTTGCACTTTAAAGGTGGGGTAGGTAAGAATGGAGAAAGCAGCTCGAGTGCACTAGAATTTGAAAAGTACGCAGCCGGAGAAAATCTGCCACTTCCTCACAGAGCCCCTCCTCCAACACACGAACGCGCTCATGACCAATGAGGGCACGAGATCAGTTTGTGCCCAGATGGAAGGCTGACAGGCAGGTAGGCCATCCAGTTACTTTAGGCTCAGATGATTGGACGAGCTTTTTACAGCGCTACGGCTTCCACTGATGAGATGTTTAAACTTTTTATGGATTTGTTGTCAAAGCAATTCAGATATTCATATCATTATTCTTTAGAGTCATTGCGTGCCTATTGATTTGAACACGATCCGTGTATCCATCATTTCCTGGTCTTCTCTAAAGAAGAGGGACCAATGGAAACGTTGTCATGTTGCCGTTGTTCAGCATGGAAACATTCATTAGCTAACAATGACATTATTGTTCTATTAATATAAAGGGAGGTCAGGTACTCTTTAAAGCAGCTGCTAGTTATGAGTACTTTTTACTGAAGTACATTTCAAAGCCTCTTTACTTTCACTTGAGTAAAGAAGTTTAGTCAGTACTTCTACTTTCACCAGAGTATTTTTAAACACGAGTATCTGTACTTCTACTTGAGTACAGGAGTGATATACAGCAGGGGTGAGTGTACTTTAACATCTCTGGTGGACACATCTATCTATCTAATCTGAGTGCAGTTTATTTGAGGATGTTGTGGTTTGATACGGTTCTGGAGAGTTTAAACACTGCCTGTTTATCTGTGTTTGTGAAAGGTATGTTTGTTATCTTCCTCAGAGGTAATTATCTGGGTTTGACTTGAGTAAAGAAGTCAGTACTTCTACTTTCACCAGAGTACTTTTAAACACGAGTATCTGAACTTCTACTTGAGTAAAGGATGTGTGTGTGTGTGTGTTCCTGCAGGCAGTTTGTTTTCGCAGCCTTCACCGAGGAGTTCATCTCGTCTCCGTTCACCGAGCAGATCTTTCACTTCTTCATCCCGGCTCTTTCCGATGTCCGTCTCTCTTTTCCCTTCGAAGCCTTCCTCAGTTCCCTGCAGACCATCAGCTCGTCTTCATCGGCACAGAGTCGAGCACCCTGGGTGTTTTACTTCGTCCTTTCTGCGGGGGAGAACCGCCTAGGTGGGTTTTTTTTTTTAACAATATTTGCAGATCAGTTTTATATTAGTCTGTTAACAAATCTTTTTTTGCATTTTTGGATTACACATTATTTATCTGTTCAGACAAATACTATAGAGAGGAGAAGTCCCGCCCGTCTACTTCCGACCCATGGGACCTTATTTCTGAAAAAGTATGTATTGAAGTCAATGGAGAGAGAAAGATTATCTTTCCATCCCGTTTGAATTGTGCCACGAATTACACACATGATGTTTGTCAATCTTAAAAAATGTCCAAAAAGTCACAGTTTGTCGTAAAACTGTTGAAATAAAAGACGATGAAAAATACGCAACTAGAAAGACTACAAATCCCAGAGTCCCGGTCCCGCATGCTGGCTCTCACGGAACCGACTCACTCCCCTTGTGTGTGTGTACAGCTCTCAACGCGCCCAGACTTGGAGTGATTTCTCTTTTAATACTTTCCACCTCGTTCTGAGAGAAAGAAGTGAAATGTTTCAACGTGACGGCCGTCTGGGTGTGTGGAGCGAGGCGGGAGATGTAGTTCATTGAGCGGTTTCACACACAAAGTGTTACTTCACAGTTTTACGACACATTTAAATTTTCTTGACTTGCAAAATGATCTTTTAAATTGACAAACATCATGTGTGTAATTCGTGGCACAATTCAAACGGTATGAAAAGATAATCTTTCTCTCTCCATTGACTTCAATACAGACTTTTTCCTAAATAAGGTCCCATGGAGGAAGGGGAGGGACTTCGCCTCTATGGAGAGAAGTCTACTTCCATATTATTATAATAATATATTGGATTTTCGTAGTGCTTTTCCTGATGCTCAAATACGCTTTACATGAAATCAGAACAGAAACGGTAGTTGTTGTTGATCAGAGTTTGAAAGTGAGTTTTGAGAGATTTGTTTCGGGTGTGACTGGGAAGGGAGTTCTGCACCTTTCCCAGTGCTTTATATACCTTTCAAGATTCAAGGCTTTTATTGTCATTCGTACTTAGCTACAGTGTAGATATGTCAATGAACATCTTCGGTCACAGGCTCCTCCAGCAGAGCAACACAATAACACGGATACAAAGTAAATACAAATAGAATACAAATAGTTTTTTTGAAGATGCTTGAAGATACTTGAGATGATTGTTATGGGTGTTGTTTCATAAGGTGTTTACCAGTCTTATGGTGGGATGAAACTACCTGAAGTAAGTTGGTGTGAAGAGTGACTGTGATATCTTTGTGTTTCAGGCTCTCTCTCAGAGGAGGGTCTCCTGCTGTATCTCCGCGCTCTGCAGTCTCTGCTTCCTCTGCTGCCGGTGTCAGAGAGCAGCGGCAGACCTGAGGTCAGCAGCGACTCAGAGGACGACGACACCGGCATCCATCCGAAAACCAAGCAGGTGGGACACACACACACACACACACACACACACACACACACACACACACACACACACACACACACACACACACAGAGATAATGATCATGTTGCTGCAAAACAAGCGTGAATTCGCTTGTTTTTCACTTCATAAAATAAAAAATGTAACGTTTTTTGGTAAAGTAGAAGTACTCAGATCTTGTACTTGAGTAAAAGTAGAAGTACTCAGATCTTGTTCTTGAGTAAAAGTAGAAGTACTCAGATCTACTTGAGTAAAAGTAGAAGTACTCAGATCTTGTTCTTGAGTAAAAGTAGAAGTACTCAGATCTCGTACTTGAGTAAAAGTAGAAGTACTCAGATCTTGTACTTGAGTAAAAGTAGAAGTACTCTGATCTTGTACTTGAGTAAAAGTAGAAGTACTCTGATCTTGTACTTGAGTAAAAGTAGAAGTACTCAGATCTTGTACTTGAGTAAAAGTAGAAGTACTCTGATCTTGTACTTGAGTAAAAGTAGAAGTACTCTGATCTTGTACTTGAGTAAAAGTAGAAGTACTCAGGTCTACTTGAGTAAAAGTAGAAGTACTCAGATCTACTTGAGTAAAAGTAGAAGTACTCAGATCTACTTGAGTAAAAGTAGAAGTACTCAGATCTTGTACTTGAGTAAAAGTAGAAGTACTCAGATCTTGTACTTGAGTAAAAGTAGAAGTACTCAGATCTTGTACTTGAGTAAAAGTAGAAGTACTCAGATCTTGTACTTGAGTAAAAGTAGAAGTACTCAGATCTTGTACTTGAGTAAAAGTAGAAGTACTCAGATCTTGTACTTGAGTAAAAGTAGAAGTACTCTGATCTTGTTCTTGAGTAAAAGTAGAAGTACTCTGATCTTGTACTTGAGTAAAAGTAGAAGTATTCAGGTCTTGTACTTGAGTAAAAGTAGAAGGACTCAGATCTTGTACTTGAGTAAAAGTAGAAGGACTCAGATCTTGTACTTGAGTAAAAGTAGAAGTACTCAGATCTTGTTCTTGAGTAAAAGTAGAAGTACTCTGATCTTGTACTTGAGTAAAAGTAGAAGTACTCAGATCTTGTACTTGAGTAAAAGTAGAAGTACTCAGATCTTGTACTTGAGTAAAAGTAGAAGTACTCAGATCTTGTACTTGAGTAAAAGTAGAAGTACTCAGATCTTGTACTTGAGTAAAAGTAGAAGTACTCAGATCTTGTACTTGAGTAAAAGTAGAAGTACTCAGATCTTGTACTTGAGTAAAAGTAGAAGTACTCAGATCTTGTACTTGAGTAAAAGTAGAAGTACTCTGATCTTGTTCTTGAGTAAAAGTAGAAGTACTCTGATCTTGTACTTGAGTAAAAGTAGAAGTATTCAGGTCTTGTACTTGAGTAAAAGTAGAAGGACTCAGATCTTGTTCTTGAGTAAAAGTAGAAGTACTCTGATCTTGTACTTGAGTAAAAGTAGAAGTATTCAGGTCTTGTACTTGAGTAAAAGTAGAAGTACTCAGATCTTGTTCTTGAGTAAAAGTAGAAGTACTCTGATCTTGTTCTTGAGTAAAAGTAGAAGTACTCAGATCTTGTACTTGAGTAAAAGTAGAAGTACTCAGATCTTGTACTTGAGTAAAAGTAGAAGTACTCAGATCTTGTTCTTGAGTAAAAGTAGAAGTACTCTGATCTTGTTCTTGAGTAAAAGTAGAAGTACTCAGATCTTGTTCTTGAGTAAAAGTAGAAGTACTCAGATCTTGTTCTTGAGTAAAAGTAGAAGTACTCAGATCTTGTACTTGAGTAAAAGTAGAAGTACTCAGATCTTGTTCTTGAGTAAAAGTAGAAATACTCAGATCTTGTACTTGAGTAAAAGTAGAAGTACTCAGATCTTGTTCTTGAGTAAAAGTAGAAGTACTCAGATCTTGTACTTGAGTAAAAGTAGAAGGACTCAGATCTTGTACTTGAGTAAAAGTAGAAGTACTCAGATCTTGTACTTGAGTAAAAGTAGAAGTACTCAGATCCTGTACTTGAGTAAAAGTAGAAGTACTCAGATCTTGTACTTGAGTAAAAGTAGAAGTACTCTGATCTTGTTCTTGAGTAAAAGTAGAAGTACTCAGATCTTGTTCTTGAGTAAAAGTAGAAGTACTCTGATCTTGTTCTTGAGTAAAAGTAGAAGTACTCAGATCTTGTTCTTGAGTAAAAGTAGAAGTACTCAGATCTTGTACTTGAGTAAAAGTAGAAGTACTCAGATCTTGTTCTTGAGTAAAAGTAGAAATACTCAGATCTTGTACTTGAGTAAAAGTAGAAGTACTCAGATCTTGTTCTTGAGTAAAAGTAGAAGTACTCAGATCTTGTACTTGAGTAAAAGTAGAAGGACTCAGATCTTGTACTTGAGTAAAAGTAGAAGTACTCAGATCTTGTACTTGAGTAAAAGTAGAAGTACTCAGATCCTGTACTTGAGTAAAAGTATAAGTACTCAGATCTTGTACTTGAGTAAAAGTAGAAGTACTCAGATCCTGTACTTGAGTAAAAGTATAAGTACTTAGATCTTGTACTTGAGTAAAAGTAGCAGTACTCTGATCTTGTTCTTGAGTAAAAGTAGCAGTACTCTGATCTTGTTCTTGAGTAAAAGTAGAAGTACTCAGATCTTGTACTTGAGTAAAAGTAGAAGTACTCAGATCTTGTACTTGAGTAAAGGTAGAAGTACTCAGATCTTGTTCTTGAGTAAAAGTAGCAGTACTCTGATCTTGTTCTTGAGTAAAAGTAGAAGTACTCAGATCCTGTACTTGAGTAAAAGTAGAAGTACCCAGATCTTGTTCTTGAGTAAAAGTACAAGTACTCAGATCTTGTACTTGAGTAAAAGTAGAAGTACTCAGATCTTGTACTTGAGTAAAGGTAGAAGTACTCAGATCTTGTTCTTGAGTAAAAGTAGCAGTACTCTGATCTTGTTCTTGAGTAAAAGTAGAAGTACTCAGATCCTGTACTTGAGTAAAAGTAGAAGTACCCAGATCTTGTTCTTGAGTAAAAGTACAAGTACTCAGATCTTGTACTTGAGTAAAAGTAGAAGTACTCAGATCTTGTACTTGAGTAAAAGTATAAGTACTCAGATCTTGTTCTTGAGTAAAAGTAGAAGTACTCAGATCTTGTTCTTGAGTAAAAGTAGAAGTACTCAGATCTTGTTCTTGAGTAAAAGTAGAAGTACTCAGATCTTGTACTTGAGTAAAAGTAGAAGTACTCAGATCTTGTTCTTGAGTAAAAGTAGAAGTACTCAGATCTTGTACTTGAGTAAAAGTAGAAGTACTCAGATCTTGTTCTTGAGTAAAAGTAGAAGTACTCAGATCTTGTACTTGAGTAAAAGTAGAAGTACTCAGATCTTGTTCTTGAGTAAAAGTACTCAGATCTTGTTCTTGAGTAAAAGTAGCAGTACTCAGATCTTGTACTTGAGTTAAAGTAGCAGTACTCAGATCTTGTACTTGAGTAAAAGTAGAAGTACTCAGATCTTGTACTTGAGTAAAAGTAGCAGTACTCTGATCTTGTTCTTGAGTAAAAGTAGCAGTACTCTGATCTTGTTCTTGAGTAAAAGTAGAAGTACTCTGATCTTGTTCTTGAGTAAAAGTAGCAGTACTCTGATCTTGTTCTTGAGTAAAAATAGAAGTACTCAGATCTTGTTCTTGAGTAAAAGTAGAAGTACTCAGATCTTGTTCTTGAGTAAAAGTAGAAGTACTCTGATCTTGTTCTTGAGTAAAAGTAGAAGTACTCTGATCTTGTTCATGAGTAAAAGTAGTTTGTGGTTTTCCCCCAAATTCCAACTCCTATGTTTTCCCTTTCTCCATCAGGATGACAGCAGGAAGAGATTTCCTTGTGACGGATTAATAAAGTATGTCTTCTTATTCTCTCCTCTCTCCATCAGGATGACAGCAGGATCTCAGTGCAGCTGATCACAGAGGAGTGTGTTCACAAGTTAGACACGAAGCACCAGACCAACGCTCTGCTGAACCTCGTGTGGAGAGACTCTGCCAGCGAGGAGGTTTTCACCATGATGGCGTCCATCTGTCACACACTCATGGTTCAACACCGCCTCATGGTGCCAAAAGTCAGGTAAGAGACACACACAGGATAAAGAGCTATTATTAAAAAGGCCATATTGTGCTTTTGGGGTTTTCCCTTTCCTTATTTGGTATGGTATTATTATTTCAACCCTGGAAATGACAGTGTTAAAACCCTACCTCCAAACCTGAAGCATGTGTGTATACATATGTACATTTAGATGTATAGATATGTGTATGCCTATAAAGACGGTTGCTGCTATTGGCCAGCGCTCCAACACATTGTACGTGAGGCTAAGGGGGCGGGACATCTTTAAGCAGGTTGACCAATCACAACAGAGCAGGTCAGCTTCATCCCAAAAAGATATACATATCAATAGTAGGAAAGATAAATATTAATCTAAAGAATAAATTTGAATTGTAGACAAATCTACTAGAAAAACTGAACAATATAAGACATAATGTTCTACTATTACATTCAATTCGTTTTTATACTTTTCCAATTTGTTCTTTATTAAAATTGTGTTGGTATTGTATTATTATTTCGGACCTGGATATTCAAATCCTACCTCCAAACCTTAACCACGTGTGTATACATATGAGTACGTGTGTGTGTATATGTACAGATATGTGTATGCATAGATGTTAATGGGTGTGTGTGTATTTATAAACATATGTTATTATTGTTTATACTTATTTTAATACATTTTATATCCAAATATCATGCAAGAGGGTTGATATGGAGGTTATTATTTTGATTATTTTGATATATCTATAAGCGCTCAAACGCATGTCTTTGCAGTTAAAATGCCATAATATGAGATACATTTGAAAAAGTAGGTGTTTTTTAAATCGACACACAACAAATATAACAAATATTTCATTTTTATCTCCCATCATAACATTTAACTCGTCCTGTCAGAGTCCACTCCTCTTTTAGAGAGCGTTGTTTACACCCCCGCCTGATTGAGGGGAAACTGTGTGTTCGTGTGTTTCCGCGCTGTAAGCAGGAATGTAAATAACGGTGCAGCGAGGCAGCCGGTTATCTGTGCTCTTCGCCCGCTGGCATTTACAACCGGCGGAGGAAACGGGATGTCAGGGAATCTGTCACTCCCCCCGCCCCCCATCCCCCCATCCCCATTCTCAGGTTGATTACATTAGGGCCAGGATGTCAGAGGTGGAGTGAGGGGAGGAGGCGGAGGACTGAGTGACCGGAGGTTATCCAGACTGAGGCAACCTGCTCTAGTTAATTATTAGTTCTGCGGAGGAAGTACTACGAAACATTCTTCAGTAAAAGTAGAAGTACTCAGATCTTGTATTTGAGTAAAAGTAGAAGTACTCAGATGTTGTACTTGAGTAAAAGTAGAAGTACTCAGATCTTTAGTAAAAGTAGAAGTACTCAGATTTTGTTCTTGAGTGAAAGTAGAAGTACTCATATCTTGTAGTAGAAGTACTCAGATCTTGTACTTGAGTAAAAGTAGAAGTACTCAGATCTTGTACTTGAGTAAAAGTAGAAAAACTCAGATGTTGTTCTTGAGTAAAAGTAGAAGTACTCAGATCTTGTACTTGAGTAAAAGTAGAAGTACTCAGATCTTGTACTTGAGTAAAAGTAAAAGTAGAAGTACTCAGATCTTGTAGTAAAAGTAGAAGTACTCAGATCTTGTAGTAAAAGTAGAAGTACTCAGATCTTGTACTTGAGTAAAAGTAGAAGTACTCAGATCTTGTACTTGAGTAAAAGTAGAAAAACTCAGATGTTGTTCTTGAGTAAAAGTAGAAGTACTCAGATCTTGTACTTGAGTAAAAGTAGAAGTACTCAGATCTTGTACTTGAGTAAAAGTAGAAGTACTCAGATCTTGTATTGAGTGAAAGTAGAAGTACTCAGATCTTGTACTTGAGTAAAGTATAAGTACTCAGATCTTGTACTTGAGTAAAAGTAGAAGTACTCAGATCTTGTAGTAAAAGTAGAAGTACTCAGATCTTGTAGTAAAAGTAGAAGTACTCAGATCTTGTACTTGAGTAAAAGTAGAAGTACTCAGATCTTGTACTTGAGTAAAAGTAGAAGTACTCAGGTCTTGTATTGAGTGAAAGTAGAAGTACTCAGATCTTGTACTTGAGTAAAGTAGAAGTACTCAGATCTTGTACTTGAGTAAAAGTAGAAGTACTCAGATCTTGTACTTGAGTAAAAGTAGAAGTACTCAGATCTTGTATTTGAGTAAAAGTAGAAGTACTCAGGTCTTGTTCTTGAGTAAAAGTAGAAGTACTCAGATCTTGTACTTGAGTAAAAGTAGAAGTACCAGAGTGTAGGAATACTCTGTTACAGTAAAAGTCCTGCATTCAAAATGTTCCTCAAGTAAAAGTAGAAAAGTATTCTCATCAAAATATAGTGAAAGACAGTAAAAGTAGTCGTTGTGCAGATTGGTCCATTTCAGAATAATAGATCTGATATGTTTTATAATGATTGATCATGAAAGTGTTCTCAAAGCTGGTAAAGGTGCAGCTAGTCTGAATGACTTTGTATACTGCAGGGTAGCTGGTGGATTTACTCCAGGTGGAACTAAAGTCTGATTCAACACTTGATTACATTTCACATCATTCATCTGAGAAGTAACTGAAGGTATTAAACGTGTATAAATACAAACCTGAATTCCTCGGTGATGAAACACAGCTAACAGATTTAGAGGAATCTCCCCGTCTGCCTCATTCCCCTTAATTTTTTACGGCTTCCTCCTTCTCTTCGCTTTTACCATAAATCCTGCCCTTCGTCTTCCATCATTATCGGATATCTGTACAAAATAATTAGCTCACTGAGAAAGATGAATCACTGCAGGAGTGGACGGGATAGCTTTACAAGAGGCTAAGGGGAGCAAATTGCATCCCTGCCTTGATTTACTGCTCGTACAGCAAAAAAAATAAAAGAAGAGTCTGCCCGGGCATCCAGGCACGCTTCCTTTTTAATAAATATGTAAAATGTCTTTTTTCTAAGAAGCTGTTAAAGGATTTGGAAGCTAAATGGATTTCTGATTGGTTTGCTAATTGTCCTAAGTGTGTTGAAGTGACTACGGTGTCATTTCCCTTTTAATTGTTTAGCGCTTTTCTTATATTTGGTGTAATGTCACTCTTAGCCGACGTAGCACTCTGCTGCTAACGGGGCTCGCTCCGATGAAAGTCCTTCATTTGCTTTCGAACAGTAGCCGTGATTTTAAGTGTTGTCGTGAGATAATGGGCGTGTTGCTGCAAAACAAACGGGTTGGAAAACAAGCTTCTTAAAATACAAAATCTAACTTGTGTTATTCACAGAAATGATCCTTTCATTGCTTTCATTCATTCAATGATCCAGGCGTGATTCATCAAGCTGATTTACACACACACACACACACACACACACACACACACACACACACACACACAGGCTTATTTTATAAAATTAAACAACAGCAGACATTAGGAAAGGCGGGTTTATTTATACAGCGCATTTCAACATAAGTGCTTCACTTTTTCACACACACACACACACACATACACACACACACACACACACACACACACACACACACACACACACACACGAACGAACGAACGAACTGGCCCTGACTTTGTTTATTAGCGGTTCATTCCGTGATTGAAATGGGGGTTTGTTTTTCTTTCTCTCGGCCGTAAATCAGCGTGTCAGCTGGCATTTTAGTGCTTTGTTTCCCATTTCAATCAAACACCCCGCTCCACTTGTTATGAGCTTCTCTCCGGAGCCTTGTGGTCGTGACAGATGGTGCGCGCTCGGGCTGAAACCATTTCTCAAGGCGTACCCAGGCTTGTCTGACACTCTGCTCCTAATGCTCAATCCCACTTTGGGACTTTGGTCTCAGCAGATTGAATGGGGTTTTGAGCGTTGACATTGAGATACAACACACACACACACACACACACACACACACACACACACACACACACACACACACACAGACAAAGAGCCTCTTACTTTACTACCGTTGACATCCACCTGGAGCGGCATCTTCCTCTGTTTCTCTACCCCAGGTTTATTCAATTCTTTCCCCGTTGACTGTGAGGTTTCTTTGGGAGTTTTTCCTTGTACGATGCGAGGGTCTAAGGACAGACGGTGTCTTATTCTTATCCCGTATAAACTCTAAAGCCCCCTGAGACAAAAGTACAATTTCTGATACTGAGCTGTATAAATAAACTGAATATCTTTGCGTCTCCTCCCCCTGACCTTTGCTCCTCTGCTCTCCCGAGAATACGCCTCCCCTATTAAAGGCAAGCATCCTTATCCGTGTCACTCTTAAAAAACATGATATGCGCCACTTTATTTAACCCCTCTTTAGCGTACTTAGCCACATGACTGTCCCCCTCTGTGTGAAAAGAGGACACACACACTTGAACAAAGAGCAGCTTCACACCTCGGTGCCACAGCCATTGAGGTTCGTTAGCTATTCTCTGTGTTATCATGTAATTCACTGCGAGTGTGGAAGCATTTCTGGAGCTCTGGGGTCACGACGAGGGCCATTCTTCCCCTCCTCCTCCACCCTTTCGTCCTCCATTGTGTTGCTCCCCTCCTTCCCATTAAGTTAAATGGGGCTCCAGCAGGAAGCCTGTTTATGACCCTCGCCAGCAACTAGTTTACTAATGGAAGGTGCCTCGCCTAAATAAAGCTTAATGGCTCATTTCATCTCCTTTCGGACCTCGCAAGGTTTTAAAAAGACGAGAGAAAGGGCAAGAAAATTCTACGAGGGAAATGTTGGTCTCATTTATTTCCCCTTCACTTTAACTCGTGTCCTTCTGTTAACAGGCCAACGTTAACAGTCTGAGAGGCAGACAGATTGACGGAAAGTCGTTTTACGGTGATCACGCTGATTGTGTCATGGCTCTTTAACTGAAAATAAATGTTTTAATCTTAAGTGTACCTTTCTCTGTTTTTTCTGCAGACTTCTGTACAGTTTAGCTTTCAACGCACGCTTCCTGAGGCATCTCTGGCACCTGATAATCACCATGACGACAAAAATGATCACCGGGTAAGCTGATTATTGGCAAATGTATCTAATCTAGGTTCAGCATAAAAAAGATTATTCAACCCCCTTGAAAACGATCAGACTTGCTGTTCTGTTTAATATTTAATATCCAAACTCTGGCCCTCAGCAAGGCTGTGAAAATGAAACTAAAGAGCCCTTTATGGAGGTTAGAGATCAAGTAAAAGACATGCATACAATAGGAAAAGTAATAATACAAAATAATATACAAGTACGTGGATATCCTTGTGTGCAATGTGGGATCAAAAGTGAGTAAGAGGAGGCTGCGTTGCCTGTGTGGGAAGGTGGTTAAAAGGCGGATATTGAAGTTAATTTAGATTATTATGCTAGAATAGATGGCTCTACCATATACTAATAATGTGTAGGGGTTGAGTACTTATGCACTTATACTTACGCCCTTGAAAATATACGGTTAAAACATGGATTTGCCATAAAAATACTGATAAAAAATAATCTAGACAAATCTGATAAGTTTGAAGGGGGATTGAGTACTTTTGGAAGCCACTGTACCTCATACTTCTTCATCTAATTTCCTGTCTGCCCCCCCCCCCCACCTTTTAGGCTGTTATTGTAGCATAAGATGGCTCTACTGTATACTAATGTGTAAGGGTTTAACATGTGTGAAAGTGGCATGTTTTACTACATTTTCATTTGTATATTCATCAAGACGAATCTGATAAGTTTCAAGGGGGATTGAGTACTTTTGGAAGCCACTGTACCTCATACTTCATCTCACCCCCCACCCCCTCAGGTCAGGCTGATATTGAAGTTCATTTAGACTCTTATTCTAGTGTCTGGGTAGGGGTTGAGTACTTCTGCATTTATACGTATGCCCTTGAAAACATACTGTTAAAACATGTGGATTTGCCATAAAAACACGGACACAAAAATGTGATATGTGTACGTTTTCTGACGGGGAATTTAGTGCTTTTGGTAGCCTCTGTACCTCCAGACTTCTTCATCGAATTTCCTGTCTGTTTCCTCCTCCTCAGCTCCATGGTGCCGCTGCTGCAGCTGATCTCTCGAGGGTCTCCGATGTCGTTCGAGGACTCGAACCGGATCATTCCCCTCTTCTATCTGTTCAGCTCGCTC
Organism: Gymnodraco acuticeps; assembly: GCF_902827175.1. Taxonomy (NCBI): domain Eukaryota; kingdom Metazoa; phylum Chordata; class Actinopteri; order Perciformes; family Bathydraconidae; genus Gymnodraco; species Gymnodraco acuticeps. The sequence continues at coordinate 56,082 of NW_022991994.1, read as the reverse complement.
TTCAGCCACTCGCTCATCTCCGTGCACGACAGCGAGTTCTTCGGACATGAGATGGAAGGTAGGGAACTTTTTTAATTTAATTTTTACTTTATTATTTGCCTTACTTGTTTGTTTGTTAACAGCATGTAAAGTGGCCTTGGGTCCCTTGACAGGCGCTATCAAAATGGTATCTATTATTATAATTTTAAAGCTTTTTATCTGGATTTTAAGTTGTGATTGCACGTTCCTTTGTTTTGCAGCCTATAGCGTTTCATTAATGCTCTGTACATGCAAATATATGAAATGTAAAGGGACGTTATGTAGGTATGATTGCAACCGAGGTGGAAGAAGTTCAAGTAAAAGTCCTGAGTACAAAAGCCTTGGTGGATTAGCAAAGTGGAGCTAATTTGAAATGCTTTATATATCGCTGCTGTCAATATGTTTATAAATTGATATCAACATCAGAGACTGCACCGACCTCCACAATGTAGGGGAGTAAAAGTTACAACATTGGCTTCTTAAATGTCGAAAAGTAGACGTATAAAGAAGTAATATTCAAGTAAGTACAAGTACCTCAAAATTGTACCTTTTTAGAGCACTTGACTAAATCTAATGTGTTATATTCCACCACTTATAGGCCACACACACATCAGTATATATTCACTGTGGGTTGTTTTCAGCCGCCACGCGCTGTCGTGCCGCCGTGTGTAAATGTGGAAATCAATATCAGTGAAAGATAATGATCCTCCCTCTCCACAGGTCAGACTCAGTCCTCCATGATGCCCTTCAGCCTGCTGGAGCTGGTGTCTCTGTCTCGCTGTCTGAGGGACGCCTGCCTGGGTATCATCAAGCTGGCTTATCCCGAAACCAAAACAGGATATCGAGAGGAATACGTGGCCGCTTTCCGCAGCGTCGGAGTGAAGACAAACACGGCGGTGCAGCAGAGGATCCTAGCGGAGCAGAAACGCTGGGTGCAGCTGTTCAAGGTGAGATGTTTAAAGACACACACACACACACACACTACAGATGACTGGTGAATACACAAGGTGGCAAAAACGTCCTTTTACCATCAAAGATTAGACCGGCTTTGACCCAGAACGATACTGAAATGCCTCCCTTTCTTTGAGGAGTTCCTAAGGTATCGCACAAGATATCTGGGGTTACTTTTAACGGTATCTTTATTCCATTGTTTTATTGTTTTGTGATCATTTACTTATTCGAACACATTCATTGCTGGGTGCAGCTGTTCAAGGAGAGATGTTTAAAGTAAAAACACGCATGCACGCACGCACACACACACACACACACACACACACACACACACACACACACACACACACACAACACACACACACACACACACACAACACACACACACACACACACACACACACACACACACACACACACACACACACACACACACACACACACACACACACACACACACACACACACACCACACACACACACACTACTAATTAGATGCAACACCTACAATATGGCTTTAGAAATTGTAGTAGCCCAGATTTCAAATCTATACACAATCATCTTCAAAGTATATTTGAGGATCTCTGGACCTTTTTTTAAAATTGTTCTGTTATCATTTACTTATGTTAATTCATCGTCATGTTTCTCTGCATCTCAACTTGTTCTGTAACGCACTTTGGGCTGCATCCTTGAATGAGGAAGTACTCGTAGCAACACTAAATTGAAAAAATACTCTGTTACACGTCTTGCAAAATCTTACACAGTTAGAAGTACAAAGGTAGTGGCATTAGGCCTCAAAGTAGCTCGTATACTTAAAGGTTTCTGCCTCCTTTTCGACCGCTGTTGCTAAGGCTATTTGCGTCTATATAACCTCATGCATGTCATTGTGTGAGTATTCGTTAAAGGAGCTGTTAAGTCTGTCATAACAGTTACAGCCGGTCCCATTTCCATATAATACCCAGGCTAGATTATATCAATCGAAACACTCCAAGTCATTTTCATAGAACGGCGATCAATCTCCACGCCGATCGCAGTGGAGTCGGCAATAATGGCGAGTGCAAAATGTTGTAAGAGGCGCGTGGCGATGGGTTTTTTAGCAGATCTACCCCCTTTGACTCTGAGAATGAATAAGCATTCCTTAATTAGCCCATCGGGTTAAGTGCAAGCCTTAATGTGCCTTTCCCAAACTCCGGCGTGACATCGTTCTCCAAACATGGCCAAGAAGAAAGTTCCATTAGCAATATTAATACAAGCTTAGTTGATCATTTTCATTCAATTAACTTCTTTCAATTAAATAGATAGCTCGACAATGGAGGTGATAAAAGATGAGGAGGGACGGCTGATGACACGAACCAAACATTAGCGTGTTAGGGGTCAGCGGCGTTAAACCGACTGTAAATCCAACCGTTCAATTTGGAAAAAGCATTTCCCCTGCTCCCCACTTCTTTAATGGGTCGTTTTAGCTGACAGGACTTTGAGCAGGTCTTTTATTAAAAAAAACACCCCACTTCTCTTCACGTGTTTGCCACCTTTCACACTTTTTTAAATCCTTCTGTCAGAGACTAACGGCCAAGAACAAAGACGCCTAATTACCGTCTCCTTGATAGAAAATGGACGGGAGGAAAGGGGAGGTGTAGAATGAGAGAGAGAGAGATGAGGAGAATGAAGTTAATGCTGTTTTCTGCCTCATTTCCTCTGGGTAAACAACCAATGGCTGACCTCCACCTTGTCTTTGCCTGCTCATGCACACATGCTCGATTTCCACAAACACAGACAGGCGTTAGGTCATCATGCTTCAATTCACAGAGAGGCTACACAATCCCTAATGTGGTTCAAATCATGATTTATCATCTAAGGTATCAAAACCGTTAATAATGGGCTGGGCTCTGGTTTCAGACGGAGGGTGAAAAGAGGGCAGTATGTGAAATATAAAGAGCTTTTTGAACATTAAAGCATGGAGACATGTCCCAGTAGAGACACTACATACTGATATACACCTGAACATCAGCAGGAGAGGACTCTTTAAAGTAGAGACACTACATACTGATATACACCTGAACATCAGCAGGAGAGCACTCTTTAAAGTAGAGACACTACATACTGATATACGCCTGAACATCAGCAGGAGAGGACTCTTTAAAGTAGAGACACTACATACTGATATACACCTGAACATCAGCAGGAGAGGACTCTTTAAAGTAGAGACACTGCATACTGATATACACCTGAACACCAGCAGGAGAGGACTCTTTAAAGTAGAGACACTACATACTGATATACACCTAACATCAGCAGGAGAGGACTCTTTAAAGTAGAGACACTACATACTGATATACACCAGCAGGAGAGGACTCTTTAAAGTAGAGACACTACATACTGATATACACCTGAACATCAGCAGGAGAGGACTCTTTAAAGTAGAGACACTACATACTGATATACACCTGAACATCAGCAGGAGAGGACTCTTTAAAGTAGAGACACTACATACTGATATACACCTGAACATCAGCAGGAGAGGACTCTTTAAAGTAGAGACACTACATACTGATATACACCTGAACATCAGTAGGACAGGACTCTTTAAAGTAGAGACACTACATACTGATATACACCTGAACATCAGCAGGAGAGGACTCTTTAAAGTAGAGACACTACATACTGATATACACCTGAACATCAGCAGGAGAGGACTCTTTAAAGTAGAGACACTACATACTGATATACACCTGAACATCAGCAGGAGAGGACTCTTAAAGTAGAGACACTACATACTGATATACACCTGAACATCAGCAGGAGAGGACTCTTTAAAGTAGAGACACTACATACTGATATACACCTGAACATCAGCAGGAGAGGACTCTTTAAAGTAGAGACACTACATACTGATATACACCTGAACATCAGCAGGAGAGGACTCTTTAAAGTAGAGACACTACAATACTGATATACACCTGAACATCAGTAGGAGAGGACTCTTTAAAGTAGAGACACTACATACTGATATACACCTGAACATCAGCAGGAGAGGACTCTTTAAAGTAGAGACACTACATACTGATATACACCTGAAGCATCAGCAGGAGAGGACTCTTTAAAGTAGAGACACTACATACTGATATACACCTGAACATCAGCAGGAGAGGACTCTTTTAAAGTAGAGACACTACATACTGATATACACCTGAACATCAGCAGGAGAGGACTCTTTAAAGTAGAGACACTACATACTGATATACACCTGAACATCAGCAGGAGAGGACTCTTTAAAGTAGAGACACTACATACTGATATACACCTGAACATCAGTAGGACAGGACTCTTTAAAGTAGAGACACTACATACTGATATACACCTGAACATCAGCAGGAGAGGACTCTTTAAAGTAGAGACACTACATACTGATATACACCTGAACATCAGCAGGAGAGGACTCTTTAAAGTAGAGACACTACATACTGATATACACCTGAACATCAGCAGGAGAGGACTCTTTAAAGTAGAGACACTACATACTGATATACACCTGAACATCAGTAGGAGAGGACTCTTTAAAGTAGAGACACTACATACTGAATATACACCTGAACATCAGCAGGAGAGGACTCTTTAAAGTAGAGACACTACATACTGATATACACCTGAACATCAGCAGGAGAGGACTCTTTAAAGTAGAGACACTACATACTGATATACACCTGAACATCAGCAGGAGAGGACCTCTTTTAAAGTAGAGACACTACATACTGATATACACCTGAACATCAGCAGGAGAGGACTCTTTAAAGTAGAGACACTACATACTGATATACACCCGAACATCAGCAGGAGAGGACTCTTTAAAGTAGAGACACTACATACTGATATACACCTGAACATCAGCAGGAGAGGACTCTTTAAAGTAGAGACACTACATACTGATATACACCTGAACATCAGCAGGAGAGGACTCTTTAAAAGTAGAGACACTACATACTGATATACACCTGAACATCAGCAGGAGAGGACTCTTTAAAGTAGAGACACTACATACTGATATACACCTGAACATCAGCAGGAGAGGAACTCTTTAAAGTAGAGACACTACATACTGATATACACCTGAACATCAGCAGGAGAGGACTCTTTAAAGTAGAGACACTACATACTGATATACACCTGAACATCAGTAGGACAGGACTCTTTAAAGTAGAGACACTACATACTGATATACACCTGAACATCAGCAGGAGAGGACTCTTTAAAGTAGAGACACTACATACTGATATACACCTGAACATCAGCAGGAGAGGACTCTTTAAAGTAGAGACACTACATACTGATATACACCTGAACATCAGCAGGAGAGGACTCTTTAAAGTAGAGACACTACCTACTGATATACACCTGAACATCAGCAGGAGAGGACTCTTTAAAGTAGAGACACTACATACTGATATACACCTGAACATCAGCAGGAGAGGACTCTTTAAAGTAGAGACACTACCTACTGATATACACCTGAACATCAGCAGGAGAGGACTCTTTAAAGTAGAGACGCTACACACCGATATACACCTGAACATCAGCAGGAGAGGACTCTTTAAAGTAGAGACACTACATACTGATATACACCTGAACATCAGCAGGAGAGGACTCTTTAAAGTAGAGGCACTACATACTGATATACACCTGAACATCAGCAGGAGAGGACTCTTTAAAGTAGAGACACTACCTACTGATATACACCTGAACATCAGCAGGAGAGGACTCTTTAAAGTAGAGACACTACATACTGATATACACCTGAACATCAGCAGGAGAGGACTCTTTAAAGTAGAGGCACTACATACTGATATACACCTGAACATCAGCAGGAGAGGACTCTTTAAAGTAGAGACACTACATACTGATATACACCTGAACATCAGCGAATGCATGTTAATTTGACTGACTGCTCATAACAATGTATGTTAATGGTTTCCTACAATGGCTCTTTGAATGTCACAACATGGCTTCAAAGGGAAATATCAGTTTAGAGCCCTTCTTGTTCTCTTAGCGCAGTGTGAACCTCGCGGTCTCATCTTCTCTGTTTTCCTTTGGCTGATGTCAGCAGACCTCAGTAATTAACAGGCCTGGACATTGAGGGACGGCACAGGTCGTTTTTCTTTTATACTCCCCATAAATGGCGCACTAATGGCTGAATTGTCAAATTGCTTTTTTCTCTCTAATCGAAGGCATCCTGTTGGACAGAGGAAGCTCTCTATCAGTCTCTATTCAAATGTGTCTTATCTTACAATGAAGTGGATTGTGTCGGGGTTTAAGTACCTGAATGTTAACGTGTCTTTGTGTGTTTGATCTATCGCCAGGTCATCACTAACTTGGTGAAAATGGTGAAAGCTCGCGACATCAGACGACCTTTCTGTCCCGCAGGTCACTGGCTCTCTGAGGAGGTCAACATCCGAGCAGATAAGGTATTTCCCTCTCTGTTTCAAATATCTGTATTGAGAAGAAGCATACGAGTGTCAGCAACAGTACAGACTTCTTTGGGCGGAAATCACGCTTCCCTTTTTCAACATAGAAGACAAACACAACAGCCAACAAGGAATAATAAAGAAAAAACACAGCGTGACAGGAATGGTATACTTATGACGTTCATAGTCATAGTGAGAAAGAACATACAAAATAGTATATATAATAACAATTAATAACACTTTCTATATATTCAATGTTGGATTCATGATACTCCTCAGATTGTAGGAGAAAATGCAACACCTGGATATCTGTTATTTATTACCTATTTAGATAGATATATCTTTAAGCAATAGCTCACGACAGGCCGTGGTATATGCTCATTATATCATGCGAAGCGGAGGGTCGACAACCCCCTTAGCTGTGATATAATGAGCATATATCACGGCCTGAAGACCCCCCCGGAGGTCCAAGTTAATCTTAAATGTTTCCATCTTATGCTTTGTAAGTTTGTTTCGTTACGGAAGAAATGTAAATATATTTATAAAACTGACAAGTCAAATCAAGCAATCTGATTGGTCGATAGTGTTTTTGCGGACCTCTTCGATTACAGATTTGAAAACATCGTTGCTTGCTTTAAAAGTAGCTCAACTCATGATGTCAAACCTTGGAAAGTATCCAGATATCCCTGCCCTGATGCCAAAGGAACTGCACACTGAATATGTGTCGCCGTTTGATGTCTATGTCTGGACCGCTGCGTGAAAAGGAGGGTTTCTGTTTGCTTTTTTCAGCCCAACTCTATACTGTTTTTTTCAGACGCGGAGGGATACTGACTTGTTGTGAAAAGTAACTTACAATTCTACCCGTGGTATACGCTTAGTATATCACGGCTAAGAACCAATCAGATTGCTTGATTTGACTTGTCCGTTTTATATATATATATATATATATATATAGGGTTACAAGGGGATTTAAATTGCAACAGGACAATGTAAACTATGAGTTGTGATATTCCCCAGATTATATCCTCAGTGTAAAATACAGGTATTCAGATTCTGAAAATGCAACACCTGGTTTGCACAAAGCTTCCTGATGTGAGTTCATTGCAAATAAAGTCAGTACATATGAAAATAATCGGTTTTAAATGTTTTTATCAATTGCAAAGTCATGTGTCACTTGGTATTTCTTACCTCAGACGGGTTTGATTGATGGATAGATATAAAAAAGGTTACCAGGTGATTTAAACTGGAACAAGACAATGTAAATAACTTAAAATAACCAAAAACAATATGCATTGACAAGCAAGAGCAATAGATAAAACAAAAGTGACAACCTTCCAGTGGGTTTTATTCTTTCTAGGAGTTTATTTAGAGCTATATATATCTCTAAATCTAGAACAGAGCACTTATTATTGACCTCTTTTCTCCCCAGGTCACCCAGTTGTACGTTCCTTCTGCGAGACACGTGTGGAGAACGAGGAGGATGGGCCGCATTGGACCCCTGCAGTCAACACTTGATGGTAAATTCATCTATAAAAACACAAAGCACTTTAGATATTAGGATACAAGACTTGTGTGTTGTCTTTTTCCTGGTTTTAAAGGCTGCAATCCAGTCATGTCGTTTTCTGAAGTGTCCTCGCTGTTTTATTACCTGACTTTACCCCCATGTTACAAAACCACTTTGACCTTTGAGGTGATACCTGGAAAAGTAATAGAGTGCCGCAGTGACGAGTCCTAAAACCCGGAAGTAAGTTAGCATTTGACTACTTCCGGTTCCCTCGACGAAAAAGCAATGAGATCTCTCCATAGGATTTTGGAAGATAGCTGGAAATAAGGTCTGTGGTTGAGACACATTGAAGAGACGGGTCACGTGTTGCAGTGACCCCACAGGTGATTTCTGAAGAGTGGACGTGTCTGAAAAACGATGGTTGTTACCAAGTGGCTGAATAGGACTACAGAAGTCGTGGAGGCCGTTATACGTCATTACGCCGAACATGTAAACACTCTTTTAAGTTAGTTTCTGTTCTGCTTGAAAGCAAGTCCCTGCCTCCTGCAGAGTGTTCAAACAAACGCTTCAACCCTGCTGTAGTTCCTTTATAGCATAACGTTTTTCTTCTGCCAATTAGATTTATGATTCGAAAATTATAAAGAGTCCTGCACGGGTCTGATTTTCAAGACCCGCTCCCGCCCCGCACCCGCGACGTGCATTACCAAACCCGCCCGCTACCCGCACAAAGCGTGGGATGTTGGTTCTTTTCTCCATCGAGGAACCAAAAGCCTCCAGACGCTGGATTTCGCTCTTGAGGAAGTGTTATTGACAATGCTGTATTCTCCCAGCTCCGCCTTCACCTCAGCCATTTTGAATGTGGCGCGCTCAGCAGCAGATTGATGCGCGGTCTTGCGGGGGAGAGGTCTGAGGATTTAAACCCGCGGGTACCCGACCCGATGCAGGACTCTGGGGTAGACATGTGGACATTATCCGGCTGAACAAAACGTGATCCGTCTCTTGAATGTGTCTCAACCACAGACCTTATTTCCAGCTACCTAAATCCTATGGAGAAATCTCTTTACGTTTTGGTCGAAGGAACCGGAAGGAGTTTACTTTCGTGTTTTAGGATGCGTCACTGTGGCACTGGTGGATTGTGTGTTCATTTAGTGAAAATAAGGCATGCAAACACATTGAAACTGTAAATGTATTTTCCTGGTTTCATGTCATTTTCTGTACCGTCCTAGCTGTTTTATTATCTGACTTTACTCCCAGTTACAAAACCATTTAGACCGAAGTTACACCTCGAAAACTATTAGGATTTGATGTTAATTCAGTCTCCTCCTCCATGTTTGTTTTGATATTTTATGGAGCTGTCGATTGATACATGAGCTCCGAATCCTCCCCATAGTTAGGGTGCAAACTGAATGATCCTTTGGTTTGGGAATAGAAAATGTTTGCATCTTACCAAGTGATTAATTTGCTTTCTTTAGTCTAAAAACCCCAGTAGTTTCATGATCTTTTCACAGCACTTCACAAGGAAAAAACCTCATTAGCCTTCGTCGTTTTAGCAAAGATACATGACCACGTTTTCTCTCAAATGAAACACTGACGCAGGCAAAGCTTCACCCGCCTCACTTTGAGCTATATGTGCGTGGTGTGAAAACAAGCTGATAACAATGTGTGTATGATCTGCCCGACCCCACAGGCCGTATGGAATAAATTCAATTAGTGTGAAAGTACCTGATGAACTCAGCCACATCTGGTGCATGTGTTTGTCCGGCCTTTTCTCATTTCCTTAAATGGACAGGCGCCCGGCTGATGAATGAGCAACGTATTGACCACTCTGAGGCCATATTTCTCCTCAAAGATGGAAACCTGATGCAGATGAGATTGACTAATTGAGCAGAATAATTGAGCTGCAGTGGGCGCAAAGTGAAGAGCTGGTTTAGCTATTGGGGCATTTTCTGTTTTCAGTCGATTTTAATACTGAACAAACATCAGGTTAATGGATTCAGCGCGGCAGGTGGATGTTAATTAAAAGGGTGATGGGTGGAAATGGGTCTTACTTACAGAGCAGAGAGAAAGGTAATGATGCTCTAACACAGAGGACACCTGACGTCAGATAAAGTTTCCCTCAACCAGGCTGTGAGGAGGAGAAGGCAAAATAATCTTATGTGTGTCAATGTCCCTTAAAGAGGACATATTTTGTTCATTTTCAGGTGTATATCAGTATGTAGTGTCTCTACTTTAAAGAGTCCTCTCCTGCTGATGTTCAGGTGTATATCAGTATGTAGTGTCTCTACTTTAAAGAGTCCTCTCCTGCTGATGTTCAGGTGTATATCAGTATGTAGTGTCTCTACTTTAAAGAGTCCTCTCCTGCTGATGTTCAGGTGTATATCAGTATGTAGTGTCTCTACTTTAATGAGTCCTCTCCTGCTGATGTTCAGGTGTATATCAGTATGTAGTGACTCTACTTTAAAGAGTCCTCTCCTGCTGATGTTCAGGTGTATATCAGTATGTAGTGTCTCTACTTTAAAGAGTCCTCTCCTGCTGATGCTCAGGTGTATATCAGTATGTAGTGTCTCTACTTTAAAGAGTCCTCTCCTGCTGATGTTCAGGTGTATATCAGTATGTAGTGTCTCTACTTTAAAGAGTCCTCTCCTGCTGATGTTCAGGTGTATATCAGTATGTAGTGACTCTACTTTAAAGAGTCCTCTCCTGCTGATGTTCAGGTGTATATCAGTATGTAGTGTCTCTACTTTAAAGAGTCCTCTCCTGCTGATGTTCAGGTGTATATCAGTATGTAGTGTCTCTACTTTAAAGAGTCCTCTCCTGCTGATGTTCAGGTGTATATCAGTATGTAGTGTCTCTACTTTAAAGAGTCCTCTCCTGCTGATGTTCAGGTGTATATCAGTATGTAGTGTCTCTACTTTAAAGAGTCCTCTCCTGCTGATGTTCAGGTGTATATCAGTATGTAGTGTCTCTACTTTAAAGAGTCCTCTCCTGCTGATGTTCAGGTGTATATCAGTATGTAGTGTCTCTACTTTAAAGAGTCCTCTCCTGCTGATGTTCAGGTGTATATCAGTACGTAGTGTCTCTACTTTAAAGAGTCCTCTCCTGATGATGTTCAGGTGTATATCAGCATGTAGTGTCTCTACTTTAAAGAGTCCTCTCCTGCTGATGTTCAGGTGTATATCAGCATGTAGTGTCTCTACTTTAAAGAGTCCTCTCCTGCTGATGTTCAGGTGTATATCAGTACGTAGTGTCTCTACTTTAAAGAGTCCTCTCCTGCTGATGTTCAAGTGTATATCAGCATGTAGTGTCTCTACTTTAAAGAGTCCTCTCCTGCTCATGTTCAGGTGTATATCAGTATGTAGTGTCTCTACTTTAAAGAGTCCTCTCCTGCTGATGTTCAGGTGTATATCAGTATGTAGTGTCTCTACTTTAAAGAGTCCTCTCCTGCTGATGTTCAGGTGTAGATCAGTATGTAGTGTCTCTACTTTAAAGAGTCCTCTCCTACTGATGTTCAGGTGTATATCAGTATGTAGTGTCTCTACTTTAAAGAGTCCTCTCCTGCTGATGTTCAGGTGTGTATCAGTATGTAGTGTCTCTACTTTAAAGAGTCCTCTCCTGCTGATGTTCAGGTGTATATCAGTATGTAGTGTCTCTACTTTAAAGAGTCCTCTCCTGCTGATGTTCAGGTGTATATCAGTATGTAGTGTCTCTACTTTAAAGAGTCCTCTCCTACTGATGTTCAGGTGTATATCAGTATGTAGTGTCTCTACTTTAAAGAGTCCTCTCCTGCTGATGTTCAGGTGTATATCAGTATGTAGTGTCTCTACTTTAAAGAGTCCTCTCCTGCTGATGTTCAGGTGTATATCAGTATGTAGTGTCTCTGCTTTAAAGAGTCCTCTCCTGCTGATGTTCAGGTGTATATCAGTATGTAGTGTCTCTACTTTAAAGAGTCCTCTCCTGCTGATGTTCAGGTGTATATCAGTATGTAGTGTCTCTACTTTAAAGAGTCCTCTCCTGCTGATGTTCAGGTGTATATCAGTATGTAGTGTCTCTACTTTAAAGAGTCCTCTCCTACTGATGTTCAGGTGTATATCAGTATGTAGTGTCTCTACTTTAAAGAGTCCTCTCCTGCTGATGTTCAGGTGTATATCAGCATGTAGTGACTCTACTGGTACATGGTCTTAATCTAAGTCTTAGTAAATACAAATACAAACACATTAGCCAGTCTTTAGGCAGTGATACGGACCAAGCTTCCCTCGTGACCTATATATACAAAAATGTTGTTTGAGACAGTAGAACGGCTGATGAGTAAACGGTCTAACATGTTGACTTGTCTCTCTGCAGTTGGTTTGGAGCCTCCTCAGCTTTCAGTGTCTGAAGAGAGACATCTGGCCATCCTCACAGAGCTGCCCTTCGTGGTTCCCTTCGAGGAGCGAGTCAAGGTAACGCACCGTTATCTCCCACACAACCACAAAAACATGTACTACTACTGAGTACTGCAAGACAGGAGATTATGCTGAAGTGTTATTGTGAAATATGCATGCAATTATACATCAACATCCCATTTTGCATGTGGAGCAGTGCTCCTTTTAGCCATCATGGTGCTGCTTTAAAGCCGTTACATGACATACATTTGTGTAGTATATCGGTACACAAACTAAATAACATGCTCCATCATTTAACTGAGGTATTATAAGGTGTCATCATGTGTAGTATTGGTCAAAAAATTATAGCTTCGAAAAATCTAATTTGTGGTGTCAAGTATTTTAAGAAAGGTTAAAGGTCCCTTGGATTTGTTTTTTTGTCGGAGTTACGCCCAAGACCCTTGCCTGCATTTAACTCGTATTGCTTAGTGGTGCATTTCTTTAGTTTTAGTTGATCTTTTGTTGCTTTAAATCCTCTTTTCCCACCTTCTTTGTGCCCTAATCTACAAAAAAAACACATAAAATGCCCCTAAATAAGCCAAAGCACAAATGATATATAGTAGAATCTATACTTTTCCATCTGAGAGGACTTGTCACTGACCCTCACGTCTGTCCTGTAGATCTTCCAGAGGTTAATCTACGCCGACAAAAGGGACGTGCAGGGCGACGGTCCGTTTCCCGACGGCATCAGCGTGACAATCAGACGAAACTACATCTACGAAGACGCCTACGATAAACTGTCTCCAGAAAACGGTACGAACACTTTACGTGCATTAACGGTTGTGTTGAAGCCTGCATTGACGTAGCATCAAATAAACACAGCAGCACAATAATAATCACAATAACAGTGCAGTAAAAAGAGCAATTCAATCACTACAGGAAACATAGATGGTCACATAATTAATGTACATATTAAAGGTCGCCTATCATGCTATTTTTAGGCAATAGCATAGGTCTCAGAAATATAAAAAACATGTCAAAGAAGTGTTTTGGTCAAAAAACCAACAGATCATTCATTCTAGCCATGCCTCATATCCCTCTGTTTCACTTCCCGTTCCAAAAGTGCTGATTCTGGGTATAAACAGGTCTCTCTTGAGAATGAGACCCTGTGTCTCAATGAGATGTTCACCTGGATAAATAAAGGCTAAATAAAAAACTGAACAAAATTAAAATAAGAGGGGGCGGAGCTTATGCCGGCTCATGCGGGACCTGGCAGATACTGTCTAAAATGCTGCGGTGATGAAACGCAAGGATTCTCTCTGAAACAGTTTGGAGCTCGAAGGCTTTCTCTCTTGCCGGTTATACTACAAGGTGAGTTCCTTTTTACTTCCTGCTTCTTCACACACATGCTCTCCAGTACAGGTTAGCTCTGAGTGTTAGCGATGCTAATGTAAACACCGACCAGATTACGTCCAAAACAGTCGGGCATTGTTTCTGATGGCAACGTTTCTGATTGGGCCGTGGGTCCACATTTCAGATATTACGTCATATCGGACGCAAATCTGGATCAGCTCCGTTGTTCCCCGTTTTTAGAGATTTGGGTACGGAGGAAAAGAGAGAGGGTTTTATTTTCTGACGCTACGTGAGTCAGGGGGTCCGCGGGGTCTTAAAAAGTATTAAAAGTTGATAAATCAATTTATCGAAAATGAAGGCTATTAAAAAGTATTAAACGGCATTCTCCAAGGTATTACATTTTGTAGCTTGTTTTCAATAAGTATATAAATGGTCCAAAGAGGTTGTATTCTACAGTGTGCCTGAATGTAATCATTGCGTAGGTGTGTAGTGTGATTCTGTGTAGTTTATTGATGGCATCCCGTTGGGTTTGACGTCATCTGAACAGGACATCGCACGCTCACTGCTTGATAGCGCGAAGCTCCATTTACGCCGGTTGTTAAACAACATCGTTATGGGTAAATGCAAGTCTGCGTCCAAATGGTTGGAAGATAAGGAGGAAGGACAATCAATACTGTATATAGTCAATGTGAGGTAAAGTGTGTCGCCAAGGTAACCGGTTAAAATTCAAAGTGGCGATGAGGTCTTAAAATGTATGGGAAGGGTCTTAAAAAAGCTCTTAAAAGGTATTTCATGTGACTTCAGGATTCCTGCATTTACTCTGAGTTAACACCATAGACTGTATATATAAATGGACGTAGGGTCCGTGACGTCACCCATAGGATTCTGCAGAGTTGCCGTGAAGCCCTTAGTAGGCGGAGTCGGCCACTAACGGCTCGACAGTGACGTCAGAGTTCAACTCCCGCCTGCTCCAAATAAGGGCAAAGAGGCGGAGCCGAGGCGGGACCTGCTGCCACCGAGCTGAAAGTTCCAGAGCTAGCTGAAGCTACCAAGCTAAGCTAACATCCTCCCCATCTGCACGCTGCCGTCGCATTTTACGTTTCTAAGGTAAGCGGACATGAAACTATAAATAATAATCTAAGTTATTGAGTTTTTAGCTTAATACTTCAGAATCTTAAAACCCCTTACGGTTTGTATGCAATTGTATATGTTTGCATGACATTAGTTATTTATATTTTGATATCACTTAACTATACGTTTAATACATTTAAGTCAAGCTAAGGTACATGTGATGGAAGCTAGTTAGCGCTCTTACCTGTGAGGCCTCCAACAGCATAATAACCAGACTATATCATTAAAACTAAGTACCAGTTCTAGATCCTTGACTTTAGACAAACAATTCAAAAGATAAAATGTATTTAAAGACCAATCTTTATTTGAATGTGCCTCTTAACCTGAGATATTAGTTATACAGTAATAGTATTGACAATCTAAAAAAACTGAGCAACTCAACAGTCAACTTTATGTTTCTTATTGTCTAAAGCATTTATTATTTTCATTTTCCCCCTGTCATATTCAGTGTGGACGGATTGAGACAGCATGGTGTCCAGAGAGCAGCAGAGACTTCATGGAGAAACCTCCGTGTGATGGACGTCCTGTCTGTTGGTTTGGAGAGGACTGAGGGTCTTTCCTCTGCGAGGAGGACCAGGCCTGATGGAGGAGCCCATGCTGGGCAAAGCTGATACCAACTGCACAGGCCTAGTCTGTCACTTTATTTGACTACATGTGTTTACTTATACATTTAATAGGTTTACACCTTCTGTCCATATGTGCTTTTGGTTCACATTTCAATAAATTGTATTTGTATTTGCTCTCCTTTTGTCCATTATTCTTACTGAAAATGTTAGATTACACATTCACATCTGACTGAAGATTGGCCCCATTTATTTGTGACGTTGCAAAACAAGGTACATGTTGTGAAGCTCATAAAGTGAGGCAAATAGAAATAATCAGCTGATGGAGTGTAGATGTGGAAATAGCTGCATTCGATCAGCTGACTGTTTTTACAATAAAAGTAGTTTCTTAGTGAATGTCCTGTACTGGTCTTAAAATCTCATAACATCAGCTTTTAATGTTCCTTTTGGATGTTCTTCTTGACCCTCAGAGAAGGAGAACATGTCGTGTCTTTCAGGCATGTCCTTTCCTAACAAAAATGACAGGAAACATAAAACATATTATTGCAGAACAAGTGTGTTATTTATGAAAGCGGTGTGTTTGTGTGTTTAGGGGCTGTAGATATCATTATTTTGTAATTGTAATGTTTTTTTTTTATTTCAACAATGAGCTACAAAGACAATCAGATTATGAATGAACAGTATGAAGTTCATCAACATTGAAATATATGTTATTATCAAAATAATATTTAACTGTTATCAAAACGTAGTGCAGCTGTAGAAGCTTGCTCTGTTGTCTCACTGAAAGAATCACTTTTACCACGTTTTTTACAGACAATATTGAGAGATAAATAGTAGCAGTTCTCACTATGTGTTAAATATCTTTGCCTTCAATACATTACATTAGAAAGCTGACAAAGTCATATTGCTAAATATCTAAATGTAACTTTTTGCATGGAAAAAACCCTCAACTTAACTGATGTGTAGGTGATCTAGTATTTAGTATTGTTTAATGGAATACATATCAGTGTATTCAAGTCAATACTTCATTCATTTAAACCAATATCTTTCTTGATTCTTTGTACAGTATGAAAAAAGAGTCTTTATACCTGTGCTGAAATTCACTGCTGTGAGGAGTCCAGTTCTGTCTCTCACTCTCTGGTCCAGCCTGTCTGCATCACCTGGACACTTTAAACAAACAGATATATATATATATATATATATGTAAAGTACCATGTGTACAAACAATATAACTGATTCTCTTCTGTTGAACATGTTGGATTGTGTATGGTCCGAGTCAGGGTCCTTTTTATTTTACTGTAACTTTGGAAATTGTGTTACCAATGCTTACTGTTTATTTGATACCCATTTGGTAATGCAATTAATAAAAACAACAAGGTTTGGGTTCGTTCTTCAGATGACTGTGACGTTAACGTGTAAGCTCAATAATGAACTCCAGCTCAACCAACCATATTGTAATATCTAAGTAATCATCTTGAAATATGACATTAATAATTGTAATATACACACATCTTATTGTGAGGTTGATTTCACATACACTACTTCGACATTAGCTTGTCTACATACTTGAGCGTAGCCAATTTAAATTAACCTTAGATGCATACAGTTCTACCTATATAATAAAATATCTCTAAGTTACAAGGATGTAACCTTATTGTATCAACCTCAAACAGAAGCCGTTTGTTCAACAGTATTATCCCACTTAACACTTGTCTATTTCGTTGTAACCTTTATATATACAGTCTATGATTTTAACTTGGAGGCTACGATTACAATCGTTAGCACCGATGTAGCTACCACTAGCTTACATGCTAACCCAAGTCTTACCATTCATTACGTAGCTGATTAAAATCATTAACACATAAATAAAGCACTCGAATTTCACTTACCGCAAAACCGCATTCATGCACCGTCTGTTTTAACCGCAGAGCGAGTCACAATAGTCCGATATATAAGCATGAAGAACAAACAACCACGGCCGGCTACAAGTTGTGTTCCCTGGATGAGCTGAGCAGGCAGAGTCCCTGTAGCTTCACGGAGCAGCTAGCAGAGAGACAAGAAGCTAACAGCGGCAGGCACTTGACAGAGCCGTCACTCAATGTGACCACGCCCTAATCTATGCACAAACTTTAAGACCTAATATAAATAAAAGAGTCGCGTTAGAAAACAATTCACTCACAGATCCATAATCATGAAGGTGGAATCTAACTATATCGCTAATAAAATGTATGGAGCCAGGGGTAGAAACATGTTTTTTTCTGCTGTAAAGTTGGGCATTTTAACATGGGGGGTCTATGGAAATTGCTCCTTTCTGCAGCCATCGCCTATCGGCCAATATATTAACTGCAAGGCAAGGCAAGGCAAGGCAAGGCAAGGCAAGTTTATTTATATAGCACTTTCCAACACAAGGCAATTCAAACTGCAGTGTGTGGCACTTCCGTATTGGCTTCCCGGCTCTACCCCACAGTGTGCCGCTTGGTTAACACCGACCATATTACGTCCAAAACAGTTGGGCATTGTTTCTGATAGCAACGTTTCTGATAGGCACGTGGTCCACATATCAAATATTACGTCATATCGGACGCAAATCTGGATCAGCTCCGTTGTTCCCCGTTTTTAGAGATTTGGGTACGGAGGAAAAGAGAGAGGGTTTTATTTCCTGACGCTGCATGAGTTCCCCGACACACCGGGGACACATGGTGATGTATAAAATGCATTTTGCATTATAGGTCCCCTTTAACAGTATTTAGTAGTGCCTTAGAGGAGGAAGCTCTTAATTTGCATTATTTTACATTACATTACATTACATTGCATTTAGCTGACGCTTTTGTCCAAAGCGACTTACAATAAGTACATTCGACCAGGAAGACACAACCTTGAAGAAAACAGAATCATATAAGTATATCAGGTTTCATAGAGCCAAACATTTCAAGTGCTACTCAACTGGCTTTAGGTAATCCAGTCCTTTATTAGTATAAAAGTGCTTCGTTAATCGTTCTAACGCTCGAAGTGGAGTCGAAAGAGATGAGTTTTCAGTTTGCGCCGGAAGATGTGCAAGCTATCTGCCGTCCTGATGTCAATGGGGAGCTCATTCCACCATCTTGGAGCCAGGATAGCAAACCCACGTGTTTTCGCCGATGGGAACTTGGGTCCCCCTCGCAGCGAGGGCGCAACGAGTCGTTTGGCTGATGCAGAGCGTAGTGCACGCGCTGGGGTGTACGGTTTAACCATGTCCTGGATGTAGGAAGGGCCAGATCCATTCGCAGCACGGTAAGCAAGTACCAGTGTCTTGAAGTGGATTCTAGCAGTTACCGGAAGCCAGTGAAGGGAGCGGAGGAGCGGAGTGGTGTGGGAGAATTTAGGAAGGTTGAAAACCAGACGAGCCGCTGCATTCTGGATGAGCTGCAGAGGTCGGATGGCACATGCAGGTAGACCAGCCAGGAGGGAGTTGCAGTAGTCTAGGCGTGAGATGACGAGAGCCTGGACCAGAACCTGAGTCGCTTTCTGAGTCAGCTGGGGACGTATCTTCCTGATGTTGTAAAGCGTGTATCTGCAGCAGCGGGTTGTAGCAGCGATGTTTGCAGTGAAGGACAGGTTGTTATCTAGGGTCACACCCAGATTCCTTGCAGTCTGAGTCGGGGAAACAACTGAGGTGCCGATGTTGATTGTTAGGTCAAGAGTTGGACAATCTTTTCCCGGGAGGAAGAGCAGCTCAGTCTTGTCAAGGTTGAGCTTGAGGTGGTGAGCAGACATCCACTGAGAGATGTCAGCTAGACAAGCAGAGATGCGTGCGACGACCTGGGTCTCTGAGCGGGGAAAGGACAGAATTAATTGGGTGTCGTCAGCGTAGCAGTGGTAAGAAAAACCATGCGGGCTAATGACTGATCCGAGCGAGTTTGTGTACAAGGAGAAGAGGAGGGGACCAAGAACAGAGCCCTGAGGGACCCCTGTAGTTAATTGACAAGGGTCGGACTCAGACCCTCTCCAAGTCACCCTGTAGGTACGGTCTTTCAGGTATGAGGTGAGGAGGGAAAGTGCAGAGCCTGAAACTCCAAGTTTTTGGAGAGTGCGAAGGAGGATCTGATGATTCACCGTGTCGAATGCAGCAGACAGGTCCAACAGGATGATGACAGAGGAGAGGGATGCAGTGTGCAGTTCCTCCGTGACAGCAATGAGAGCAGTTTCTGTGGAGTGACCTGCCTTGAAACCAGACTGGTGCGGATCCAGAAGGTTGTTCTGATTGAGATAACAGGAGAGTTGTTTAAAGACAGCGCGTTCAAGTGATTTAGACAGGAACGGGAGGAGAGAGACAGGCCTGTAGTTTATAACATCAGACGGGTTGAGAGTGGGTTTCTTTAGGAGAGGGTTTACTCTTGCCTCCTTGAGACTGTTTGGAAAGTGACCAGAAGTTAGAGAAGTGTTGATGAAATGGGTGAGAAACGGTAGAATATCAGGAGCGATAGTCTGAAGGAGGTTTGAAGGGATAGGGTCCAGAGGACAGGTGGTAGGGCGGGCAGAGGTAATGAGGGTAAGAACCTCACTTGGAGAGAGAGGGGAAAAGGAGGTTAGTGTGTTGGTGGAAGGAAGGTCTGGTGACCCAGCGGTGAGTAAAGGTGAGTCAGAAAAAGAAGAGCGAATATCATTAACCTTTTTTTCAAAGTGGGTAACAAAGTCGCTTGACAGAAGTGAGGAGGGGGGAGGAGCTTTTGGAGGGTCCAAGAGGGTGGAGAAGATGGAAAATAGTTTTTTAGGATTGGAATAGGAAGATTGGATCTTATCTTGAAAGAAAGTGCTTTTTGCCTGAGCGATCGAAGCAGAGAAAGAGGAGAGGAGAGCTTGATAGGTTAGGAGGTCGTCACGGTGTTTGGATTTCCACCATTTCCGCTCTGCTGCCCTAAGGACGGTTCTATTAGCACGCAGTGCATCATTTAGCCAGGGAGCCGGAGGGGACTGACGAGCCTGCCGAGATGTCAGAGGACAGAGCGAGTCTAGAGTGGATGAGAGAGTAGAGAGGAGAGTTTCTGCAGCAGAGTTTGGAGGCAGTAGTTGGAACGAATCAGAGGAAGGGAGGGCTGAGAGCACCGACGAGGCAAAGGTAGAGGGAGAGAGGGAGCGAAGGTTACGGCGGACAAGTGTAGGATGGGAAGAGATTAGTTTGTTATGTTTGGAAAGGGATAGAGAGAATGAAATGAAGAAGTGATCGGATGTGTGGAGCGGGTTTACAGAGAGGTTAGAAGTAGCGCAGTTCCTTGAGAATATGAGATCAAGGACATTGCCAGCTTTATGAGTCGGTGGGGACGGAGAGAGTGAGAAAGCAAAGGCGGTTAACAGAGATGTTAGTTCGTCTATCTTCCCCATCTGGAGGTTGAAGTCTCCGAGAAGTACAGCGGGAGGGCCAGTTTCAGGGATGTGTGAGAGGAGATGATCTAATTCCTCCAAGAAGTCCCCCAAGGCGCCTGGTGGACGGTAGAGAACAACAATGGTTAACTGTATAGGATGGGTTATTGTGACGGCATGGAACTCAAAGGTGGAAGGAGGGAAGTTAGGTAGCTTGAAGAGGGAAAAGCTCCATTTGGGAGAGAGCAGGAGACCAGTGCCACCTCCTCTGCCAGTGGGTCTGGGTGTATGGGAGAAGGAATATGCAGTGGAGAGAGCTGCTGGGGTGGATGTGTTGGATGGAGTAATCCAGGTCTCAGTGAGAGCAAGGAAATCCAGAGACTGCAGGGAGGCCTAGCCAGAGATGAAGTCAGCCTTAGGAACAGCTGACTGGCAGTTCCACAGGCCACCTGAAACTAGATGTTGGATCTCAGTGGAGCACGTGGGATAGACGAGAGCAGGCCGGTTATATCGATTACGAGATACACAGGGCCAGTGATAATTGCGAGAAGACACATGAACAGGAATGGAGAAAATACACATGATTATAGCATGAGGGGCTAAACAACAAAATTAAAAATTAAAAACACCAACGATACTTAGCTCAATCAAAGTAGGATTTGCCTCCTCTTTGCCTCCCTCGTGACTCCTGTAGGACTCTAATGTCTTTGTCAGTCTTAGCCTGTCTGCCGCTGACGCTCCAGGAAAGAGCTACCCGAAATGGACGCCTGATTGCTCAGTTCTCACAGCTGAAGTTAATTAGTTAACTATCTACAGCTGATGGGCGACAATAGACTGGCCCTGCCTATGTTAATAATGCAGGCTTGAGTGCTGAGAGCTGTAAAGCAGGTTTCGCCTGAGCAGATCTGAGATTTAAAATCTCTCAAAAGCGATTTAGCCGTTTAAGCTACAGTAACAATTATACAGAGTCGAATAAATGAAACCGAGAAGTCTAATTAAACAAGAATATAACTTACAGTGGTTGCTGCGTCAATAGGTAATGTTGTCACCGGGTCCAGATGCACACATTATTTAATTTCATATTCTGTTCTTGTACACATCATATTCTACTTACATGTATATAGACTTATTTTTTACATTTTAGTATTTTATTATATACGTTGCATCGTTGGAGGAGCTCAGGTCAGAAGAATTTCATTGCCATTTCTCCACTGTAGCTGCTGAGCATATGACAATAAAACCTTTTGATTTGAATCTTTGAATATGGAAGTAAAGATGAAGGTCTCCTCGTGCAGAGTATTGAATTTCGGTAAAGCATAATCGTGCTTGCGATTATTATAATGGAGCACATAAAAAGCAGAATCAATTATTTTAAGTCACCTCTTTTGTGTTTAAATGTGAAAGGGCACTCCGGTAGGGGCAATCTGATTAAAAGGAGTAGCAGGAGACCTGGGCTGAAGACATGATCTATCATTTATGTGTCTATAAGTTATGGCTGCTCTGATTTATCGCTGTACATTAATGATTCTGAAAGATGACCTCTTATAGGATTTGATTTGAATATTCTGCGGGTCAGGAAAAAAGGGGCTTTCTTGCAAAATGTTTGTTGGGAAAAAACAGCGTGATACGATACATTTAAGTGGTATTGGTTTTATATATTTACATTTTTTCTAAATCAATTTTCTCTATTTACACGAATAATCAGATAATTTGGCTTCTTGGGAAATATTTCAGATATTAAAGCTCGCCTTAGTTGTGAATCATATGCATAACTCTCTGAAATTAGAAATGTAAATATTAAAATACAGTATAATGTAATCAAATGGTTAGCAGTGTTATGGCGCATTTCCACTACAGCGCGGAGTGCGGTTTAAGCCGTTTTTGGTAGCGTTTCCACTCGGCGTAGTTCCGGCTAACGGGTACTTTTTCACAGTTTTTCTGGCTCTCCAAAATCGAGGTTCTTTCCGGGCCAACAACCGGGCTGAGTATGCTAAACCAGGGGCGCCGCCAGAGATTTTGGGCCCCATGAAAAGATATCACATTGGGCCCCACCACCAGGCCCAGGCCACGCCAACCAAGCACAATGCTGTAACCACACCTCCAGAACCCAACCCACTCATTTAAATAACTCTACCTGTACAGGCTTGCATCTATCTTGTAGTCCAATACTAACTGCACAATATGTACTGACACTGAGCGGTGAACATATAACACTGTGCAGACGTGGAACATTCTGCTGCAGTAGAATTCACTATTTGATATAACACTAACATTCCTGACAATAGACCTCAATAGTAATCTTTTATGGTGTACATGCCTTTTTAATAACATTTTTGAATGGAACATAAATATACATGACCTCTTAAATTAAAATAAAGTGAACATTAACACCAATATTATCATTTATAAAATGCTATAACAAAAAAAATAACATAAGCAGCAGATTTTTTAATTAAATACACCAACTACAAAATAAGCGGGTATTAAAGTGTAAATGGACAACAAAACGTAAATGGAAATGAAAAGGCCTGATGGTGGCGCTAAATCAGAGCCTATTACCTGTTCTCAGTCTTTTTCTCATTATGCATCTTCTGTGTAGCGATCCAATACCGTTACCATAGCCTTGCCCTTTAACAGTTATTACGAGCCCTTGCTCAGCCTTACTCACCAAGAGCCCAGCGCCTAGCCTTCTTACAGGCAAAGTCACTGATCAAGTCCTTGAAGTCCAGCTTTCTAGCCAACTGGCTTTCAATGGACAGCATGGCAAGACTGCAAAGCATTATGGGGGGACAGGGCTGCTGAGCCTAGAGATGGATCTGTTGGTCCTGGCACCAGGGGGAGGGACAACTGATTTAGTATGAATAGCTGCTAAAATGTACCTGCATTTATTAAATGTCAGCTAAAAGAGGAGTGAAATGAAAAACCTCTGAATTTTCTGTGAAGATATTAACAGTACTTAAAGGTGGGGTAGGTCATTTTGAAATTTTTGAATTTAAAAATACACAACCGGAACAAATCTGCCACTTCCTTACAGAGCCCCTCCTCCAACACACGCGAACGCGCACATGACCAATGAGGGCACGAGATAAGTTTGTGCACAGATGGAAGGCTGACAGGCAGGTAGGCCATCCAGTTACTTTAGCCGGGCCGGCTCAGATGATTGGTCGTGCTTTTTACAGCGCTACGGCTTCCACAGATGGATTTTTTTTTTTAATGGATTTTTTGTCAAAGCACTTCAGATATTCATTGCTATTGGGATGTTAAGAGCATTCCATGGAATATAACAAGTGTATCTCGAGCCGGTTTCTCAAACTTACCTACCCCACCTTTAATGTCAGCAAAACATTACAATTATTATTTACAATGGACTACGCTTAGCTAACAGACTAATTTCCACCACTCATGGACCACACCCACCTTTTCTTTTGAAAAACTGGGTGACATACTGTCGCCCTTTAGTCCCTCTCTCTTGTCTTTCTCTCCTTTCTTTTCTTTCTTGAAAGCCTGACTTTGTTAGTCGTTGAGACATCGTTCACACGTAAGTGTACTAGCATCCCTCCTCACATGCTCTCACTCTCTGCTAAAAAGGGCCGGTGCCGCACAGTGTTTGGAGGCAGGACCAAACCATTACATGTAAATAGAGGGGGGTGTTCGATGCTTTGGATAATTAACTTTTGGAAGAAAATAAGTGAAATGAATCGTAAGTTTAATGAGTACTTTATCAATATGACGTTATATTAATGTTAATTATTGATGATTGATGAAAGGTTACTTACATTTTTTTTCTTAATGTTCTAAAAATGTTTGGGGCCCCTGTCAGTCACGGGCCCTTAGAATCGTCCTAACTTTTCACCCCCTTACGGCGCCCCTGTGCTAAACTAGTGAGAGAATCGCTGGCAACTACAACACAATGAACATATTTTACCGTGATTTAATTGTAATACACGTTTCAAAATAATGCCGAAGTAACAACATAGTAAAAACCATGAATTAATGCTTTGACAAGTCTGCAGACAGACGGCAGGCGAAACACCTTTTAAAATGGGTGTTGTCTAAATGGAGCTTGGCTAAGCTAACGCAGTATATGCTACGACCGTCCACACTCACAACAACGGCCTATACAGACATAAATAAACCAGCGACTGTATTCTCCATGACACAGACAGTCTGTGGTTTGTACTTGTTTAACTTGTGTCTAGTTTCTGAACAGATATGAGGAGCTGTGAGCTCTGAGGGCTAACAGCTAGCGGCTAATGTTGGTTTTGTGTTTCGCATTGAAGATGACGTCACGGCTTCGCCTACACTGCGTTACTATAGTTACTGCCCCAGTTCCTAAACTGTAATGGAAACGCAGCATAAAGTGAGCCTGGTCTAACGAGGACTAGCCATACCGTTCTGGTTAGTGCTAGATCGTATACCTCCTGGGTTTTAGGCGGAAGTGACGTAACCTGCCACCCAGGTCAAGAGACGAGCATGAATACATAATTTTTCCACAAAAATATCATAAATATAATATTTTGAGAATTCATAACTTTGGAAGACAGCAGGCTATTACTAATATTTAATAATACAAACAAAATGACATCTCACAAGAAGAAAAGCACAGATGGGATTTAACACTCAGAAAGACACTGAGTGCGTTTCGGATTACAGTGACACACACACAGTACGAGGTTTATTTAAAAAAAGGGTGGAGATTTTTTACGAGTGTGCTCCTGCTCACTCCGGTTCACCGAAAAGTCGGAAACTTTTGCAGCAACTGACAGCAAATCTGGTGGTAAAAGTAGACACATTTCATTTAATTTTGCATGGGCTCTTCGCGACTCTGGAGTCCTGCCGGAATCCGGAGGGCAGTACTAAGTCGAGCGAGGCCCTGCAGTAGAAAAGCGCCATTAGTAAAAGAAGGGAGTTCAATAACAACATTTTAGATGATGCTAACAGTTCGAGATATTGTGCATAAACTGATAATGATTGACCTTGACTGATTTGGGAAAAGGCAATGCATTTTTATTGATCCATGTTTATTCTTATCCCCTCTTCTCACATGTCGTTTCTTACAGTCTCTGCTTCTCTAACCTTACAATGACTCGACTGTTGGGGATATACGTCATGTGCTCTTACTCATAGTTTTACGGTGTGTTTTCACACTTGTTTTTGTTTATGAGCTACTGTCTGCTTTGATACTGAGACATCATTCTGGTTTATTCTAAATAAAGTAGAATAAAACACTATAAAACGTCTGTAATTGCAAATATAGCAGGTTGATGATCTGATTAAATTAGAAACGTTATATTATTTTACAACCTTAAATGTACACACTGTATCAGCCTCTGTTGTGATTGGTCAACAGCTTAGAGATGTCCCGCCCCCTTAGCCTATCACATACAGTGTTGGAGCGCTAGCCAATAGGAGCTTGAGTTTTACATCGTGATGTCACACAATAGCAGGCTAATCTCCACATATTAACACCACTTTATGATTTTCGAAGTAAAACCTAATGTAGGGCTATAAAGGAACTACAGCACGGTCACATGACTTCACGTCACCACCGCTAAGCTAAAGGAGGCTAATGTTGGGCTATAAAGGAACTACAGCACGGTCACATGACTTCACGTCACCACCGCTAAGCTAAAGGTGGCTAATGTTGGGCTATAAAGGAACTACAGCACGGTCACATGACTTCACGTCTCCACCGCTAAGCTAAAGGTGGCTAATGTTGGGCTATAAAGGAACTACAGCACGGTCACATGACTTCACGTCACCACCGCTAAGCTAAAGGCGGCTAATGTTGGGCTATAAAGGAACTACAGCACGGTCACATGACTTCACGTCACCACCGCTAAGCTAAAGGCGGCTAATGTTGGGCTATAAAGGAACTACAGCACGGTCACATGACTTCACGTCACCACCGCTAAGCTAAAGGTGGCTAATGTTGGGCTGTATAGGAACTACAGCAAGGTCACATGACTTCACGTCACCACCTCTAAGCTAAAGGAGGTTAATGTTGGGGTGATGAGGTTTAGTCGTCTCATTTAGACACTTGTTAGCAACCGCTGTTTTAAAACG
The DNA here is from genome assembly GCF_902827175.1 of Gymnodraco acuticeps. Taxonomy (NCBI): domain Eukaryota; kingdom Metazoa; phylum Chordata; class Actinopteri; order Perciformes; family Bathydraconidae; genus Gymnodraco; species Gymnodraco acuticeps. Next base: position 29,342 of record NW_022991994.1, on the reverse strand, counting down.
TACATACAGACATATTGTATGCCTTAGAGTAAATATCTCTTCAGCATGTGTTAACCACAGAGCTTATAAGTCCCTCCTCTTTGTGTCTTCTCATCAGAACCCGACCTGAAGAAAAGGGTCAGAGTCCATCTTCTGAACGCTCACGGTCTGGACGAGGCCGGTATCGATGGAGGTGGAATCTTCCGGGAGTTTCTCAACGAACTCCTTAAATCTGGCTTCAACCCCAACCAGGGCTTCTTTAAGACCACCAACGAGGGTCTGCTGTACTCTAACCCCGCCGCGGAGATGCTGATGGGAGAGTCCTTCACCAGACATTACTACTTCCTGGGCAGGATCCTCGGAAAGGTAAGCCTCATTTCTTCCCATGTTCCAACAAGATACGATAATACTTTAATGGTAGGTAGGTAGGTAGGTAGGTAGGTAGGTAGGTAGGTAGGTAGGTAGGTAGGTAGGTAGGTAGGTAGGTAGGTAGGTAGGTAGGTAGGTAGGTATAGGTAGGTATAGGTAGGTAGGTATAGGTAGGTAGGTATAGGTAGGTAGGTATAGGTAGGTAGGTAGGTAGGTAGGTAGGTAGGTAGGTAGGTAGGTAGATGTAGGTAGGTAGAGAGGTAGATGTAGGTAGGTAGGTAGATGTAGGTAGGTAGAGAGGTAGATGTAGGTAGGTAGGTAGATGTAGGTAGGTAGAGAGATAGATGTAGGTAGGTAGATGTAGGTAGGTAGATGTAGGTAGGTAGAGAGATAGATGTAGGTAGGTAGAGAGATAGATGTAGGTAGGGAGAGAGATAGGTAGGTAGAGAGATAGATAGGTAGGTAGGGAGAGGTAGAGAGATAGATAGGTAGGTAGGGAGAGGTAGAGAGATAGATGTAGGTAGGTAGAGAGATAGGTAGGTAGGGAGAGGTAGAGAGATAGATGTAGGTAGGTAGGTAGAGAGAGATAGGTAGGTAGGGAGAGGTAGAGAGATAGATGTAGGTAGGTAGAGAGAGATAGGTAGGTAGGGAGAGGTAGAGAGATAGATGTAGGTAGGTAGAGAGAGATAGGTAGGTAGGGAGAGGTAGAGAGATAGATGTAGGTAGGTAGAGAGAGATAGATGTAGAGAGATAGATGTAGGTAGGTAGAGAGAGATAGATGTAGGTAGAGAGATAGATGTAGGTAGAGAGATAGATGTAGGTAGGTAGATAGAGGTAGGTAGGTAGATAGAGGTAAGTAGGTAGAGAGAGAGATAGATGTAGGTAGAGAGATAGATAGATAGAGGTAAGTAGGTAGAGAGAGAGAGAGAGAGAGAGAGATAGATAGAGGTAGGTAGGTAGAGAGAGAGAGATAGATAGATAAGTACTTTATTGATCCCAAATGGGAAATGTTTACATTGCAGCAGCATAAAAAAGGCAATGTGCATAAGAGAAATTAAGACACAACAGTCCAAAAATATTTCTGAAATAAAATAGCATTAAAAGTTAAAAGAAAAATATATATACATGTGGATGTGGAAAATATACTTGTGGAAATACAACTTTCCAGTAACAAATATAATGCAGGATATTATTGTGCAAGTAATGGATTATTCAATAGTTATATTAATAATTGTAATATTGTGTTGTGTTTTCTTCTTGTTCTGTAAAGCACTTTGTAAAGCTGCTTTGTGCACGAAAGGTGCTATTCAAATACATTTGATTATCATTATTATCTGTTGAAAAAGCGTTACGTCTAGTCAGACTGGTCAACACCGATCAATAGCAGTCAATGTCGCTGCGTCTGCTCACTAAGAGGTTGTTTTGTTCCAGAAGCTCACGATGTTTTGGAGGAATTGCCGTCATTTGTTTCCGAACTTTAACCTGGCACTGATGCAAGCTTTGGTTTCTTTAATTACTCTTTAGCATAATCTGTTGACGGCATTGTTTTCCTGTCGCCTCTCTTCCTCTGATGGCACTATTTATTAGGGCCTAATGTTTCTAAATCATCCTTAATGCATGTGCTAGTGATTGTTTATCAAGATGCCTTTTTTTCACCGCATCTCAACCCGGAGAAGAATTACCTCATGACAAGCGGTCGCCTCTCAATTAGGGCGTCCATTAGCCGATGATTCCTACCTCTTGTTTGTGTGGTGATTGCATTCGGCCGGCACTAAATCAGCCCGGCCACACAGACAGGACATAAATAAGCGCTCAAAGCATGTGGTAATAGCATTTTGATCTGTTTTACAGTCCGTAACATCCAGGTTCTCTTCAAGATGGGCCCGGTCCACTTATCAGATCATCCTCTTCTCTGTATTTTTCACAAGTGAGAAGCGATCAATCAGCAGCCCCCCCCCACTCGCTCTCAATAGCTAATGGTTCAGGCAATTAGGCGAGGGGAAATTAATTTGAATTTGACTTTCAATTAACCCTTCCTTAAGTTCCCCCTTTCTCCATAAAAATGGACGTTTGAGTGGCCATTTGAGAGGCGTATTGATATTTGTTTAGTGCGGTTATTGCCGGGATAAAAGGCAGTGCTTTGTATGGATTGGGATTGCATCACTGCTGCGGCTCAAAGGACACGGGAGATTAATATTGTTAATTAATGTCCGACGCGTGCCATTGTTGTGGAGGTGATGTATTACAGGCAGGAGTGGCTTGTCTGGGGTACTCACTGAAATGGGATTGGACATCAGAATAGCGACCGCTCGTCATCCTTCTTCCTCGCTTGTCCGACCCGCTGACAGGCCGCAAGATTTAAGCCTCAAATGGTGTTTCTCGGATTCTGTGCTTCCAGGCTAATTTAATTGCGACGGGAGTGATTTCTGACATGTTTTTTCACCAAATCTGGCGTCTCGTTATGTGATATGAGCCGCCTTTGTGCCTCATTCATGTCTCGTTAGCAGAAAACCTCCCACCTCATCAGCAATGGCCTCTCAACTCCGTAAACTGTGAGGAAAGTTTTCTATCCTCCTCCTCCTCTCACTTTGAGATTGGCCCACCTTATTAATAGAGATGCATTTTAAAGGCATTATAATGTTATTGATTGTTAATGCTGTAAATTAAGCCGTGTATTTGGCAGCTAACAGAACGCACCTGCAGTGGAGCTGGCGGTTTTCTCCACCTGACGGTGCCGCGATCTGCTTTAATTGCTTTGCCACTGCACTCACTTATATTAAAAAAGGCCCGGGCCATGATAATTAATTCTATGCAGCCCCCACGACTCATTTTGGCACAATTTCTGGCAATAAACACCCATAAATAAAGTAAGTGGCATTGAAAAAATAAGGCTACAGGTTTTTCCCATATACTTATCGCTGCCTCTTCCCGGCATAAGTGTTATTGATAGGTTTCAAGGGGCCAGGCGGAGCATATGGTCTGAAACGAGCGGCGAAATACTAAGTGGATTATTTTGCATAAAAAATAGACAATGTTTGAAGTTGCGCAATTAACCTGTGTTTAGAAAACAGCCGTGATTTATGCGTGTGTGTGTGTGTGTGTGTGTGTGTGTGTGTGTGTTTAAGATGCATGCATTATGGAAATCCTCCAGATTTATAATCCATTTAGCTGATGCGGTCAGGGTTTTTAGCGCTATCATTTATAAGGACCCGTATATTTTAATGCCTCCAGCAGCCGGCTCTTTTTTCGGACTCTTCCAGTACATTAGCTCTGGGTTTTATGAGTCACCTGGTTCTTAATGGCATTGGAGGTCAAGGTGAGAATTGGCATTTCAAAGTTTGAAAGAGCTGGTGGGTTTTTAGATGGATTGTGTTTTGCTTTCAGTCACTCTGATGTGAACAGATACACCATCTTATCACTTCTTATAATGCAAGTATTTGAGCCTATGTAGTAGAATGAGATAGGCATCAGTGTCAAAGGTGTCGAGCAATGCTACACACACATCAAAACAAACTGTAAGAGGATATTAGGAACATGTCACTGTGACCCTGATTGCAATAGATCCTATTTTAAGAAATAGATAGGAATAGAAGCTAGGAATAGAAGCTAACATCTTACCACTTCTTATAATGCAAGTATTTGAGGCTATGTAGTAGAATAAGATGGGTATCAGTGTATCGTACCAGATGTTGAACGTATTAAGCAATGCTACACACACAGCAACTGTTAAATCAAAATAAACTTTAAGAGGATATTAGGAACATGTCACTGTGACCCTGATTGCAACGGATACTATATTAATAAATAGGATAGTAGGAGAAGCTGATGTATAGTCACTATTTTATCTATTTTATTGTGTTGCACTGTTGGAGGAGCCTGTGACCTAATATTTTCATTGATATATCTACACTGTAGCTATCTACAAATGACAATAACGGCCCGTCCACACTACAGCTTAAAAAAAAGCTTGGAGCTGGGCGTGTCTGAAGTTCGACCAACAACCAATCACATGAATCTCCCGCCCCTGACACACAAGCAGCGGTTTGATTGGCTAGAGCTTGTACTGGCATATGATTTGATTGGCTGACGCTTCCACCGAAAGCTTCAGAAGCTTCAAAAGTTGAACATTGCTCAACTTTTGCAGCCTGAAACGCCAGGAAAGCTCCGCTCTGCTTCCCACAATGCAGTTCGGCGAAAAGTTACGTCACCCCATTCAAAGTGAATGGGCAGACGCGTTGGAAACCGTTTTTGAAGCTGTCGAAGCTGTAGTGTGGACGGGCCATAAAAGCCTTGAGTCCTTGAAAAGAAGACCAAAAGAGGGAGGATTTGTTTTGTCTACCTGTACCAAGTGTTGAATAAATCCCGTTTGGCTGCACCTGAATCCACCTGTCTGAAAGTGTTGTTTTTCAAGCAATAAACAATCTCTCTTTCAAAGCTCGCAGTGTTTTCTCCTTCTGATGTTTGAGGGAATAGTCCTTCAGTTAACGGCCATGTGTTCTCCCTGCAGGCGCTGTATGAGAACATGCTGGTGGAGTTGCCGTTCGCCGGCTTCTTCCTGTCCAAACTCCTGGGAACGAGTGCAGAGGTGGACATCCATCACCTGGCCTCTCTGGACCCGGAGATGTACCGAAACCTGCTCTTCCTCAAGAGCTACGAGGAAGACGTGGAGGAGCTCGGCCTCAACTTCACCATCGTCAACAACGACTTGGGAGAAGCTCAGGTAACCAAAACAGGGTGGGATGAAGGCACTGATGGCTGGTTATTTGGAGGTGGGAAGTAGTGGAGTACAAACACTTTGTTACTGTACTTAAGTACATGTTTCTGGTATCAGTACTTTACTCCACTACTTATTTTTCTGACGACTTTTTACTTTGACTTCTTACATTTTGAACACAAATACCTGTACTTTCTACTTCTCACATGTTGAACTCAAATACCTGTACTTTCTACTTCTCACATGTTGAACTCAAATACCTGTACTTTCTACTTCTTACATGTTGAACCCAAATACCTGTACTTTCTACTTCTTACATGTTGAACTCAAATACCTGTACTTTCTACTTCTTACATGTTGAACTCAAATACCTGTACTTTCTACTTCTTACATGTTGAACTCAAATACCTGTACTTTCTACTTCTTACATGTTGAACTCAAATACCTGTACTTTCTACTTCTTACATGTTGAACTCAAATACCTGTACTTTCTACTTCTTACATGTTGAACTCAAATACCTGTACTTTCTACTTCTTACATGTTGAACTCAAATACCTGTACTTTCTACTTCTTACATGTTGAACTCAAATACCTGTACTTTCTACTTCTCACATGTTGAACTCAAATACCTGTACTTTCTACTTCTCTCATTTTCCAAACAGCTGGTTCCTTTAGTCTGAATGTGTGTTTGATGCGTGATCATTATTCTTTAGACTCATTGCGTGCCTATTGATTTGAACACGATCCGTGTATCCATCATTTCCTGGTCTTCTCTAAAGAAGAGGGACCAATGGAAACGTTGTCATGTTGCCGTTGTTCAGCATGGAAACATTCATTAGCTAACAATGACATTATTGTTCTATTCATATAAAGGGAGGTCAGGTACTCTTTAAAGCAGCTGCTAGTTATGGGTACTTTTTACTGAAGTACATTTCAAAATTCTTTACTTTGACTTGAGGAAAGAAGTTTAGTCAGTACTTCTACTTTCACCAGAGTATTTTTAAACACGAGTATCTGTACTTCTACTTTTATAACCCTGTTTATAAATCCTTTCCCACTAGATGGTTTGTTACAGCACTTAAATAGGTGTTGACGTTGGTTTAGAATCGCCTTTATTGTCCCATCTCTATTTCTACCACTTCCTTTCTCCTCTTTGACTCGTTAATAATTCACTTCCCTCACGATGTGCCACTCTTCAGCGCTCACAGAGAGATAAAGCACGTTCCCAATGTCGCCGTTAGCTCTGTTGACCCAAACAAACAATGTGAAACACGCCTGACGGCAGCAGCGAGTCGCTCTTAAGCACGTACTTTCCTCTAAAGCTCACGGCTTGTGGAGAGAATCCGCCCGGCAACACTTTGAGTCACCTGTTCTCAGAGCTGCATTATCCTGTTTGCTCGAACGCGTCTTATTAGCTCTTCTCAAACAACAGCCGTGAAACGATCCGGGTACAATAGAGCCCTCCCGGTCATTCGCAAACACGATAGGGAAAACAATTTGCGAGAGATTAGGCACAGAGTCGGGAGCAGACTGGCCCACATTCGCCCTCCTGATATGGCCAAAGCAAGCAAGATAAGGATAGTCATTCTCTTACATTAGCACACTGTGCTGTGGAGGGGAAAGAAACCCTGGAAATGAGAGGGTTACCTGTCCGTGCATCAAGCTGCATGCACTAAATAAGAGGAAAGACATACTTATAATGCAATTTAATCCAATATCAGTGCATTAAGTATCTTTTGTGAGGCGTATTAATGAGTTTGTATTAACGCCATATCTCTTCTTGAAACACAGAAGCCGTCTCAAGGGTTTTTTGAGGGTGTGTTTTGTGCTGCGTTATGTTCTGTATTCATTATACAAGTTTCAGTAATTCTCTTACATAGAGAGGCGAAGTCCCGCCCATAGAGAAAGATTATCTTTCGATCCCGTTTGAATTGTGCCACGAATTACACATATGATGTTTGTCAATTTAAAAAATCATCTCCATGTAAAAAAAGTCACAGTTTGTCGTAAAACTGTTGAAATATAAGACGATGAAAAATACGCAACTAGAAAGACTACAAATCCCAGAGTCCCGGTCCCGCATGCTGGCTCTCACGGAACCGACTAACTCCCCTTGTGTGTGCACAGCTCTCAACGCGCCCAGACTTGGAGTGATTTCCACCTCTTTTAATACTTTCCGCCTCGTTCTGAAAGAAAGAAGTGAAATGTTTCAACGTGACGGCCGTCTGGGTGTGTAGAGCGAGACGGGAGATGTTGGTCATTGAGCGTTTCACACAAACAAAATGTTACTTCACAGTTTGACGACACATTTTAATTATTTTGACTTGCAAAATTATCTTTTGAATTGACAAACATCATATGTGTAATTCGTGGCACAATTCAAACGGGATCGAGAGATAATCTTTCTCTCTCCATTGACTTCAATACATACTTTTAATCTAAGCCTTATTAGAAATGGTAGTAACTCATTAATGTGTTTTGCACTTTACAACAAGGCTCCCTTTTGGCAACTATAAATGTTAGTAACTCGTAAATAAATGGTCGTAAAGAGATGCCAAGAAACATCAAGATGGAAGGGGGGGGGAATCAACTCAGTGAACAACAGATACCAAGGATGCTGGCTGGCTGATGAAGAAGACGAAGTAAGCTAGGTAGCCAATATAAGGCTTAGCAGTACAGATAAATGTGGGTTCTCTATTTGGCAAGCAACCGGTCACAGTTGAATTAGGTTGTAAACAATCATTAAGAACCATTTATAAACCAGTTCTAACATAGTTTTCATACATCAACACAGGCTCACTATTTGGCAAGATGACTAAGCCTTATATTGGCTACCTAGCTTACTTCGTCTTCTACATCAACACAGGCTCACTATTTGGCAAGATGACTAAGCCTTATATTGGCTACTTAGCTTACTTCGTCTTCTTCATCAACACAGGCTCACTATTTGGCAAGAGGACTAAGCCTTATATTGGCTACTTAGCTTACTTCGTCTTCTTCATCAACACAGGCTCACTATTTGGCAAGATGACTAAGCCTTATATTGGCTACCTAGCTTACTTCGTCTTCTTCATCAACACAGGCTCACTATTTGGCAAGAGGACTAAGCCTTATATTGGCTACTTAGCTTACTTCGTCTTCTACATCAACACAGGCTCACTATTTGGCAAGAGGACTAAGCCTTATATTGGCTACTTAGCTTACTTCGTCTTCTTCATCAACACAGGCTCACTATTTGGCAAGATAACTAAGCCTTATATTGGCTACTTAGCTTACTTCGTCTTCTACATCAACACAGGCTCACTATTTGGCAAGATGACTAAGCCTTATATTGGCTACCTAGCTTACTTCGTCTTCTTCATCAACACAGGCTCACTATTTGGCAAGAGGACTAAGCCTTATATTGGCGACCTAGCTTACTTCGTCAACACAGGCTCACTATTTGGCAAGAGGACTAAGCCTTATATTGGCTACCTAGCTTACTTCGTCTTCTTCATCAACACAGGCTCACTATTTGGCAAGATAACTAAGCCTTATATTGGCTACTTAGCTTACTTCGTCTTCTTCATCAACACAGGCTCACTATTTGGCAAGATAACTAAGCCTTATATTGGCTACCTAGCTTACTTCGTCTTCTTCATCAACACAGGCTCACTATTTGGCAAGAGGACTAAGCCTTATATTGGCGACCTAGCTTACTTCGTCAACACAGGCTCACTATTTGGCAAGAGGACTAAGCCTTATATTGGCTACCTAGCTTACTTCGTCTTCTTCATCAACACAGGCTCACTATTTGGCAAGATAACTAAGCCTTATATTGGCTACTTAGCTTACTTCGTCTTCTACATCAACACAGGCTCACTATTTGGCAAGATGACTAAGCCTTATATTGGCTACCTAGCTTACTTCGTCTTCTTCATCAACACAGGCTCACTATTTGGCAAGATGACTAAGCCTTATATTGGCTACCTAGCTTACTTCGTCTCCTTCATCAACACAGGCTCACTATTTGGCAAGATGACTAAGCCTTATATTGGCTACCTAGCTTACTTCGTCTTCTTCATCAACACAGGCTCACTATTTGGCAAGATGACTAAGCCTTATATTGGCTACCTAGCTTACTTCGTCTCCTTCATCAACACAGGCTCACTATTTGGCAAGATGACTAAGCCTTATATTGGCTACCTAGCTTACTTCGTCTTCTTCATCAACACAGGCTCACTATTTGGCAAGAGGACTAAGCCTTATATTGGCTACTTAGCTTACTTCGTCTTCTACATCAACACAGGCTCACTATTTGGCAAGAGGACTAAGCCTTATATTGGCTACTTAGCTTACTTCGTCTTCTACATCAACACAGGCTCACTATTTGGCAAGAGGACTAAGCCTTATATTGGCTACCTAGCTTACTTCGTCTTCTTCATCAACACAGGCTCACTATTTGGCAAGATAACTAAGCCTTATATTGGCTACCTAGCTTACTTCGTCTTCTTCATCAACACAGGCTCACTATTTGGCAAGAGGACTAAGCCTTATATTTGCTACCTAGCTTACTTCGTCTTCTTCATCAACACAGGCTCACTATTTGGCAAGATATACTAAGCCTTATATTTGCTACCTAGCTTACTTCGTCTTCTTCATCAACACAGGCTCATTATTTGGCAAGAGGACTAAGCCTTATATTGGCGACCTAGCTTACTTCATCAACACAGGCTCACTATTTGGCAAGATGACTAAGCCTTATATTGGCTACCTAGCTTACTTCGTCTCCTTCATCAGCCAGCATCCTTGGTATCTGTTGCTCACTGAGTTGATTCTCTCTAGTAGCCAATAGTCCTCTTGCCAAATACTGAGCCTGTGTTGATGTTAGAACTGGTTTATAAGGGTAGTCTTATTGTAAAGTGGTACCATAATTTGTATTCGAGCTGAATTTCTCTTCATTTATTCCTGTATATTCGTTATTTTGCAAAACATTACATTTTTTCTCTAATATTTTGCAGACCCGAATTTGCAGTATTTTAGCACAGCAATTAAATGTTGAATGAAATAGTCTTTATTATAATGAGAGCCTTAATCAGAGTGTATTTATGGAGCACACATGTCGTTTCTTTGCACTTTACTTTCGCGATATCATTGAAAATGCATTTTTAAAAGTGATGCAAACGTCAAAAGCTTATTTTCTCCCACAGCTACTAACTCATAGTTGAAGAAGTGATTATTAAATACTTAAAACACACATAATAGATCACATTTAATGCACGTAAACTGCTTTGGAAAAGTTCATATGTAGTCAGTTGTGATGACGTCCTACACAGAGCTTTTATAAATGCTAACTGCTCTAAAGCTAATGAGAAGGGAAGTTGAGGCCAAATTAAATTGGACCAGATGTTCCCGCTATATTTAGGAACAGTGAAACGCACACGCACACACACACACACACACACACACACACACACACACACACACACACACACACACACATATACAGTCAAAGAGACAGTCACAGAGACACTGTCACACACACACACAGACACACACAGACACAGTCACAGAGACACAGTCACACACACACACACACACACACACACACACACACACACACACACACACAGACACACACACACACACATATACAGTCAAAGAGACAGTCACAGAGACACTGTCACACACACACACACATAGACAGTCAAAGAGACAGTCACAGAGACACTGTCACACACACACACACACACACACACATAGACAGTCAAAGAGACAGTCACAGAGACACTGTCACACACACACACACACACACACACACACACACACACACACATAGACAGTCAAAGAGACAGTCACAGAGACACAGTCACACACACAGTCTCACACACACACACACACATATACAGTCAAAGAGACAGTCACAGAGACACTGTCACACACACACACACACACACACACACACACACACACACACATAGACAGTCAAAGAGACAGTCACAGAGACACTGTCTCACACACACACACACACACACACACACATATACAGTCAGAGACAGTCACAGAGACACTGTCACACATACACACACATAGACAGTCAAAGAGACAGTCACAGAGACACTGTCACACACACACACACACACACACACATAGACAGTCAAAGAGACAGTCACAGAGACACTGTCACACACACACACACACACACACACACACACACATAGACAGTCAAAGAGACAGTCACAGAGACACTGTCACACACACACACACACACACACACACACACACACACACATAGACAGTCAAAGAGACAGTCACAGAGACACAGTCACACACACAGTCACACACACACACACACACACACACACACATAGACAGTCAAAGAGACACAGTCACAGAGACACAGTCACACACACAGTCTCACACACACACACACACACACACAGAGACACAGTCACAGACACACACACAGGCACACGCACACACACACACACACACACACACACACACACACACACACACACACACACACACACACGAGCTGTGCCTTTAATCAGAGTGCTCTTCGAAAACATTTAAATTACCTTCCAGTGATTGAATTAAATCCACCTGGCACAATGAAATCCCTCTCTCTCTTTCTGCCGCCAAGACACACAATGATATGCATGATCTGATACTAAGAAAGAAGCAGAAGAAATGTGGGTTTAGGTGCAGTTTTGAACGGGTTAGGTGGGTTTGAGTGCTAGAAAACGCTGACCTGCTCATCACTCATGGCTACTGTAAGAATATGATTTGGAATTAGGACATAGAAAACTAAATCGTAGTTGAATATGCAAAAAAAAAATCACCTGTGGGACAGCATTAGCTCCTTTCCTTACCTAAAGGATGCTCCAGTGTATCCTTAAGGAGATAATAAAGGAAGTATTGAAGCTACTTTCCTATTATCTAGATCAGCGGTTCCCAACCTTTTTCAACTCGGGGCCCACTTAAGAATCTAAAAAAAATGTGTGGCCCACATTCAACCATAAACAATACGGAGGTAGTTCTGATTGGTCGATTCAGAACATGTGACACGTTGTTAATCCAGTAAAACAGACCGCTGTCAAGGACTGTAATGACCGTTGCTAAGGAGGATCGAGAAAGAGAAAGGAAAAGATCGTAATTATGAAAATGTTTCCACACAAATCATAATCAAATTATTTGGCGGCTCACTTGCAATGCCTTCGCGGCCCACAGGTTGGGAACTGCTGAGCTAGAGAATTTGAACAGCTCTTATCATGGCTGCCACCTCCGGGTCATTCCACTGAGTTAGAAACTCTCTTGAGCAAAAGGACAATTCATCGTCAAACTGTGGAAAAACGTCTTGTGTTTCGTCGCAGGTGGTGGAGCTAAAGACGGGGGGCAAAGACATTCCTGTGACCACGGCCAATCGGATCGCTTACATCCACCTGGTGGCTGATTATAGGCTGAATAAACAGATCCGGTCCCACTGCCTGGCCTTCAGACAGGGCCTCGCCAACGTGGTCAACCTGGAGTGGCTGCGCATGTTCGACCAGCAGGAGATACAGGTACGCTGGGTCCACAAATATATAAACTGTCCCCAAAATATACCTAAAAAACGTCCCTTGCATCTGCGACATTTTCACCGCTTACAGAGTGTTGTTTTTGCTTCAACAGGTGCTGATTTCTGGAGCTCGTGTGCCAATCTGTCTCGATGACCTGAAGAATTTCACAAACTACTCAGGTAGAGGAAAACAGCTTCACTGGATTCTATTGTTTATATTTTATTATATACCATCATTTAAATGTTTTATTCCTATTTATCCTTGTAAACTCTTACCTGTGCTATCCAGTGTTTCAATCCTATTCCTGTTGCTAGGAAACACCTGCATTCCCCTCAAAAAGGCTAATATCATCTTGTTTTTGTAGCTGATGTTAAAGTATTTCAACTAACTGTGATGCCAATAGACCTTACGGTACCGTACGGTTCCGTCGCGTGCTTCAAGACGCTTCCCATTCACTTCCCAATGGGGTGATGTCACGCTTTGCCGAACTGCATTGTGGTTCCGTCGCGTCGCTTTGCCTCCGTTGCTCGCTTCGAAAGTTGAGAAAAGTAAAACTTTTCAAGCGTCGACGGAAGCGCCAGCCAATCAAATCATATGATTTATTTTCTTTTGATTGATATACTTTATTAATCCCTCGTGGGGAAATGGTTTCTCTGCATTTGACCCATCCTGTGTTAGGAGCAGTGTGCTGCCATTTTGAACGGCGCCCGGGGAGCAGTGTAGGGAACGGTGCCTTGCTCAGGGACACCTCGGTAGCACTTGGTCTTGCTGGGACTTGAACTGGTGACCTTCCAGTTGCCAAGCCAAGTTCCTATCGACTTCACCACCACCATTTTCCTTATACATGTGATGTTTTGGTGTTGTTTTGTTTCTTTCCGTTAACCGTCAAGTGGGAAATAAGTATGTTTCTCTTAGTATCCTAAGATACTGTTGTGTTTGGCTGTGAATTTTTTTTAAAATTATTATTATGAAGACCATCTATTTGTATTTATTTTTGTTTTTTAAAGGGGCACATAAGATTGTATTCTTCTCCCTGCTCCTTTTCGCTCAATGGTAGAGTCATGTTTTGTGGCAATTATTGTACATTTGGTTTTGCGTACCATGAGCGGGACAAATAAAAATGAAATGAAATATGCCAGTACAAGCGCTAGCCAATCAAACCGTGTGCTTGTGTGTCCGGGGCGGGAGATTAATGTGATTGGTTGTTGGTCGCGCGCCAGACACGCCCACCGGCAAGCTTCAACGCGACGGAACCGTGTGGACGTTCCGTTATAGGTTAATTCAAGCAGTTTAATATTGAACTTCCATAACGATATGGGACATTTTCAAAATAGAAGCGTAAGATGTGACTTTTCCTGACTTTTATACCCTAGTATGACCCAAAATGTTATTAAACTAAATCCTACATTTCCCATAATGCACTTTATAGTGTCTCTCTGTCGAAAAATGGTCAGAATCGAAGCAGAACAGGTGACTTTCATGTATGCTCCCATATCCCACTAAACTAATTATAAACAACTTGATAGTGTCTTTTTGTCAGACTCCCTTGCCCATTTCCCCAAAGGTGGTATTTTCCTAACACATATAGAGCTTTTTGTGTCACATATTTAACATTTACTCCACCCTCACCTCCATCAGGCGGATACACGGCGACACACCCAGTGATCGAGACCTTTTGGGAGGTAGTGGAAGGATTCACAGACGAAGAGAAACGCAAACTGCTGAGGTTCGTCACCAGCTGTTCAAGACCTCCTCTGCTGGGCTTCAAGGTGAGGACTCTTTAAAGTAGAGACACTATATACTGATATACACCTGAACATCAGCAGGAGAGGACTCTTTAAAGTAGAGACACTACATACTGATATACACCTGAACATCAGCAGGAGAGGACTCTTTAAAGTAGAGACACTACATACTGATATACACCTGAACATCAGCAGGAGAGGACTCTTTAAAGTAGAGACACTATATACTGATATACACCTGAACATCAGCAGGAGAGAACTCTTTAAAGTAGAGACACTACACACTGATATACACCTGAACATCAGCAGGAGAGGACTCTTTAAAGTAGAGACACTACATACTGATATACACCTGAACATCAGCAGGAGAGAACTCTTTAAAGTAGAGACACTACACACTGATATACACCTGAACATCAAGGACTCTTTAAAGTAGAGACACTACACACTGATATACACCTGAACATCAAGGACTCTTTAAAGTAGAGACACTACATACTGATATACACCTGAACATCAGCAGGAGAGGACTCTTTAAAGTAGAGACACTACATACTGATACACACCTGAACATCAGCAGGAGAGGACTCTTTAAAGTAGAGACACTACATACTGATATACACCTGAACATCAGCAGGAGAGGACTCTTTAAAGTAGAGACACTACATACTGATATACACCTGAACATCAGCAGGAGAGGACTCTTTAAAGTAGAGACACTACATACTGATATACACCTGAACATCAGCAGGAGAGGACTCTTTAAAGTAGAGACGCTACATACTGATATACACCTGAACATCAGCAGGAGAGGACTCTTTAAAGTAGAGACACTACATACTGATATACACCTGAACATCAGCAGGAGAGGACTCTTTAAAGTAGAGACACTACATACTGATACACACCTGAACATCAGCAGGAGAGGACTCTTTAAAGTAGAGACACTACATACTGATATACACCTGAACATCAGCAGGAGAGGACTCTTTAAAGTAGAGACACTACATACTGATATACACCTGAACATCAGCAGGAGAGGACTCTTTAAAGAAGAGACACTACATACTGATATACACCTGAACATCAGCAGGAGAGGACTCTTTAAAGTAGAGACACTACATACTGATATACACCTGAACATCAGCTGGAGAGGACTCTTTAAAGTAGAGACACTACATACTGATATACACCTGAACATCAGCAGGAGAGGACTCTTTAAAGTAGAGACACTACATACTGATATACACCTGAACATCAGCTGGAGAGGACTCTTTAAAGTAGAGACACTACATACTGATATACACCTGAACATCAGCAGGAGAGGACTCTTTAAAGTAGAGACACTACATACTGATATACACCTGAACATCAGCAGGAGAGGACTCTTTAAAGTAGAAACACTACATACTGATATACACCTGAACATCAGCAGGAGAGGACTCTTTAAAGTAGAGACACTACATACTGATATACACCTGAACATCAGCAGGAGAGGACTCTTTAAAGTAGAGACACTACATACTGATATACACCTGAACACCAGCAGGAGAGGACTCTTTAAAGTAGAGACACTACATACTGATATACACACTGAACACCAGCAGGAGAGGACTCTTTAAAGTAGAGACACTACATACTGATATACACCTGAACACCAGCAGGAGAGGACTCTTTAAAGTAGAGACACTACATACTGATATACACCTGAACATCAGCAGGAGAGGACTCTTTAAAGTAGAGACACTACATACTGATATACACCTGAACACCAGCAGGAGAGGACTCTTTAAAGTAGAGACACTACATACTGATATACACCTGAACATCAGCAGGAGAGGACTCTTTAAAGTAGAGACACTACATACTGATATACACCTGAATATCAGCTGGAGAGGACAGGGTGAACTTCTAAACTCCTGCCTCCTGTGTGACACGGCAGGAAACAGCTGTTATATGAACTCTATCTTCTAAACATAATTTTCTCTCAGTGCTGAATCATTACCGCTGCTCTTCCTGAAACGATTTCCTAATAGCACGTCGTTTTTACCTTCTCCCTGACTTGATTTGTGGGACACTTAAGACAGTTTGAGATCAGGAAAAAAAAGCAGAAAGTGTTGCTCGGGGCCATTAGGGACTTTTTGATGTGTCTTAACCAGAAGCTGTAATCATCGTATGATTGGTTTTAGGACTCTTTATGACTGTCATTAGTTAGGACACCCTAATTGCAGTTCTGCAGCAGAGAGAAGGAACAAAACTCTCCTTAAAAAGCGTCAGAGCAGCGTTCCCTCCTGCTTTAATCAATTTGACTTTGGCCAGTGTGTAGATATATCCCTCCCCTCCCTCCTTGTCTCTTCTTCAGGCCGGAGAGGGCGGTAATTCGTGGGGGAAATCGGCCTCTTGCCCCCGAGCCAGCGAAGCCTTAATTAGCTGTCGTGAAAACGGCCCAGGATTCATTAGAGGAGAAATAGCTCTGTCAGGAGAAGCCATTTCAAAAAGATGATGGAAATGCCCAGAATGATAGCCGAGCTAATGGCACGGTCTCAATAAGCAACGATAGTTTAATACGGTAATTGTCGGAAAAATGGGGTCATTACGGCCGAGCCCCCGAAGAGCCATTTAATCGCAACGCTGAATGTGTACGCTAACATTTTAAAATAGCGGGCTGATGGAAACCGTGGCCTCATCACCACGAGGTTTAAAAAATGCCAGATAGACAACATGAAATGATCATTAACAGCGTCCCATCCAAGGGTCACCTCCCACTCGATGCCTTTCAAGCACCTGATATCCTGAACGTATACTTCTACCTATTAGCTTAATGTCTGTCTTTTAACATTTATCCCCCTGTGGGGTTTGACAGTCATTGCTTTGGATTCTGTGTCTCATTAGTCGTCCAATTTCTCTCCGTGGCTGCAGCCGATGTGACATTAACAGCAGAGGTGGGAAGTAGTGGAGTACAAATACTTATTTCGGACCAGCAGATGATTAATAGTACGGGGAAGAGGTGGGAGAAGTACTCAGATCTTGTACTTAAGTAAAAGTAGAAGTATCAGAGTGTAGGAAGACTCTGTTACGAGTAAAAAGTACACGATTTACCATAGCATGACATGGAAATAACCAAGTATAAGTCCCTCTAACTTGTATTTAAGTACAGTACTTGTTCTATTAATATAAAGGGAGGTCAGGTACTCTTTAACACAGCTGCTAGTTACTGTATGGGTACTTTGTACATTTCAAAGCCCTCTTTACTTTTACTTGAGTAAAGAAGTTTAGTCAGTACTTCTACTTTCACCAGAGTATTTTTAAGTATCTGTAGTTTCTACTTGAGTAAAGGATGCATGTACTTTTGTCATCTCTGATTAACAGTAAGAAAACCTGTAATTAATGTATTCTACTATTTCAACAATAAGACAGTTTAAACATCCGAGAAACAAACCCAATGAGCAGAAGCGGGACGGCAGAAAGCAGAGTCTACACAGAGGTCGCCCTCCAGTTAGTCATCCAGTTGCAGAGTAAAGAAATACAAATATTATTCCGTAATTAAATACGCACACAGATAAACAAAATTCTATGTATACATGTACATACATACATACACCCATAATAAAATAATTAAGTGAAAAATGTTTTAAAGAAAATTCCTACAAGTCCATGTTCAGAAGCCAATATTGTTCTTTTTACCCCCCGACATTCTGCAGGTCGGTGCAGTCTCTAAACCTATTGACTTATAATTAAAGGTTATGATCTCCATTGATATATAAATCATTACAATAGAGAGGCGAAGTCCCGCCCATCTACTTCCGACCCATGGGACCTTATTTCGGAAAAAGTATGTATTGAAGTCAATAGAGAGAGAAAGATTATCTTTCCATCCCGTTTGAATTGTGCCATGAATTACACATATGATGTTTGTCAATTTTAAAGATAATTTTGAAAGTCAAAAAAGTCACAGTTTGTCGTAAAACTGTTGAAATATAAGACTGTGAAAAATCCGCAACTAGAAAGACTACAAATCCCAGAGTCCCGGTCCCGCATGCTGGCTCTCACGGAACAGACTAACTCCCCTTGTGTGTATGTGTACAGCTCTCACGGCCCGTCCACGCTTTGCCGAACTGCATTGTGGGAGCGTCGCTTTGCTCGCTTCAAAAGTTGAGCAATGTTCAACTTTTGAAGCTTCGACGGAAGCGTCAGCCAATCAAATCATATGCCAGTACAAGCTCTAGCCAATCAAATCGCGTGCTTGTGTGTCCGGGGCGGGAGATTCATGTGATTGGTTGTTGGTCGAGTTTCAGACACGCCCACCGGCACGCTTCAACGCACGCTGCTGTGTGGACGCTGCGTCAACGCGCCCAGACTTGGAGTGATTTCCACCTCTTTTAATACTTTCCGCCTCGTTCTGAAAGAAAGAAGTGAAATGTTTCAACGTGACGGCCGTCTGGGTGTGTGGTGCGAGGCGGGAGATGTAGTTCATTGAGCGGTTTCACAAACAAAGTGTTACTTCACAGTTTGACGACATATTTTAATTTTCTTGACTTGCAAAATGATCTTTTAAATTGACAAACATCATGTGTGTAATTCATGGCACAATTCAAACGGGATCCAAAGATAATCTTTCTCTCTCCATTGACTTCAATACATACTTTTCCCGTAATAAGGTCCCATGGAGGAAGGGCAGGGCCTCTCTATTAGCTCCTTGTTGCTAATCAACCAATGCTTTTGTACGCAGGACTTTTGCTTCCCCTCTGGTTGCTCTCATACCGACAGGACGTCCCTTACATTGTAAATATTTGCCTATTTTGTTGTCACAGTCTGATTTTAACCGCTGTCGTCTGCCCCCTCTCAGGAGCTGTACCCGGCCTTCTGCATCCACCACGGAGGGAACGATCTGGAGCGTCTTCCCACCGCCAGCACGTGCATGAATCTCCTGAAGCTTCCAGAGTTCTGCGACGAGAACCTGATGAGGAACAAGCTGCTGTACGCCATCGAGTCCTCCGCCGGGTTCGAGCTGAGCTGAGCGCCGAAACTAGACTTCAGACGGAGTAAAGAGAGAGAGAGTAGGGGAAGCAAAAATGATGCACTGACCTGCCTGATTTACTGTGTGTGTGTGAGAGTGTGTGTGCGTGCCAAGACCAGGACGTGATCACATGCACACGGAAGAACAACGAGAAGACTTTTTTTTTTATCCTTTTAAAGTAATTTAAATGTTTAATCACGCGCGTGAATTTAAAACAAAAACAAGAGAATCCGCCCGCCGCTCTCTTGCGTGATCCAACGTCAGCTGGGAGTTATTTTCACCAAAGATGAAGTGGCGTCATATATATATAAAAAACAACAAAAATAGGCAATATAACGACAGACGGAGCTTCTGTGTATCGAGGCCAGATTCTGCGATTTATCCACGATGTAATATTGCGGTAAAGGAACCGCACGGCGCCGTCTTTGAAGTGGGAGTGGCTCGTTCTGCTGGACTAAATTGGGGGGGGGGGGAAATGATTCTATGATTATGGATTTGTGAATATGTATATGTTTACTCTTGTATTATTCATTTATTCAGTATTTGTACAGTTTTTCTTTTGAGTGGACGCCTCGGCGGTGAGGAGGATCATCCGTGGGGTAAGACGAACGACAGGGTGCAAAGAAAAAGAGTGTATGGAAACGAATAAATCCACTTTTCTTTTTTGCATTTAAGTCTCTTTTTCGTGTGATTTACAGCAATGAGAAGTAGAACAAGTGCATTGTGGGGGAAATCTGCTCCCTGGAGTTTCATGGCCTCTGACATGTAATTATAGAACCATCCAGTTAGGGAACACTGAGCGGGGTCCTGCTGATGCATTATGGGCCAGGTCCTGCTGATGCATTATGGGCCAGGTCCTGCTGATGCATTATGGGCCAGGTCCTGCTGATGCATTATGGGCCAGGTCCTGCTGATGCATTATGGGCCATGTCCTGCTGATGCATTATGGGCCAGGTCTTGCTGATGCATATGGGCCATGTCTGCTGATGCATTATGGGCCAGGTCTTGCTGATGCATTATGGGCCAGGTCCTGCTGATGCATTATGGGCCAGGTCCTGCTGATGCATTATGGGCCAGGTCTTGCTGATGCATTATGGGCCAGGTCCTGCTGATGCATTATGGGCCAGGTCCTGCTGATGCATTATGGGCCTCGCACAAATTAACATTCTCTGTCGTAAATCCACCTGCCCTCTGAGGGACAAATCCATCGCTCTCTGGACCCAGGCCATGTTTGCATCCTCCTCCTCCTCCTCCTCCTCCTCCTCCTCTTCCTCTTCTTCCTCCTCCTCCTCCTCTTCCACCCCCCCCCCCCCTCCCTCTCTCTCCCAGGGAGCTCAAAGTGATAATTGGGTCTTAAAAAGCGGACTTGTCATTGAAATGAGGGATTCATCTCAATTACTGTGAGATTTATTAATAAATATTACGGCGTGATGGATTGTAAGTGCCAAAGTTAATGCGGGGCGTTATGAATCATCCTCAGTGCGCCTAGTAATACTTTGAAGCTTTATCCTTGGCGGTTTTTAAGAGCTAATCGAAGCTTTTAGGCTTGTTTATCTTTGCTGCGGGCGAAGGAAACAGCAGACGGATTAGAAAGGATTCTAGGGATTATTCCAAAAGTGCTATCATGTGCGAGTGTGACATCAAACCGGTGCCTGACATAAAGCAGGTGGATCATACCTGGTTCTGACTGAAAACAGCAAATCATGAGACAGGATGACATTCAGAGCTGCAGCAAGATGTCTTTCAGGTTAGTAGTAACACACTGCCCTCTGGTGGCCACAAAGCAGTACTGCAGGACGAACATTTTGCATTTAATAGGTGTGTAATTGTTGACACTTAAAGCAAAATTGGACACTTTAATAATTGTTAAACTACAGCTCATCACTGGTGACACCTGGACACTTTTAAAATATATATTATTATGAAAAAAGTACAATTTAAAGAGTACCTACAGTATTATGCTTTTTTGTGGTGTTCCCTTTCACAACAGAGCCGACCAGCTAACCAATCAGAGCAGCTCTGGTTTCAGACAGAGGGTGAAAAGAGCTGCTGCAGCATGACAACAATAAAGAGCTTTTTGAACATTAAAGCATGGAGACATGTCCCGGTAGAGACACTACATACTGATATACACCTGAACATCAGCAGGAGAGGACTCTTTAAAGTAGAGACACTACATACTGATATACACCTGAACATCAGCAGGAGAGGACTCTTTAAAGTAGAGACACTACATACTGATATACACCTGAACATCAGCAGGAGAGGACTCTTTAAAGTAGAGACACTACATACTGATATACACCTGAACATCAGCAGGGGAGGACTCTTTAAAGTAGACACTACATACTGATATACACCTGAACATCAGCAGGAGAGGACTCTTTAAAGTAGAGACACTACATACTGATATACACCTGAACATCAGCAGGAGAGGACTCTTTAAAGTAGAGACACTACATACTGATATACACCTGAACATCAGCAGGAGAGGACTCTTTAAAGTAGAGACACTACATACTGATATACACCTGAACATCAGCAGGAGAGGACTCTTTAAAGTAGAGACACTACATACTGATATACACCTGAACATCAGCAGGAGAGGACTCTTTAAAGTAGAGACACTACATACTGATATACACCTGAACATCAGCAGGAGAGGACTCTTTAAAGTAGAGACACTACATACTGATATACACCTGAACATCAGCAGGAGAGGACTCTTTAAAGTAGAGACACTGCATACTGATATACACCTGAACATCAGCAGGAGAGGACTCTTTAAAGTAGAGACACTACATACTGATATACACCTGAACATCAGCAGGAGAGGACTCTTTAAAGTAGAGACACTACATACTGATATACACCTGAACATCAGCAGGAGAGGACTCTTTAAAGTAGAGACACTGCATACTGATATACACCTGAACATCAGCAGGAGAGGACTCTTTAAAGTAGAGACACTACATACTGATATACACCTGAACATCAGCAGGAGAGGACTCTTTAAAGTAGAGACGTATTATTTTGGTGTATAGCAGCACGTTGCAGTATTTTGTGCAACAGTGCTGAGCTTTGAGTGCACTCTGCTTGTGCAGACATGAACAGGGAGTGGGCCGACCTTATTTCTCAGAGACACACATCTGCCTGGAAGCAGCAGCTGCAGCTTAGTTTACAATCTGCAGTCATAGCAATCAAAGAAAAGCATATAAACGTTGTGGTTTAGAGAAAGCTATCGACTGCATGATAAAAAATGACCTGATATCTATTGCTGTGATTCCTCCCGCTCAATGAGTCTAATTAGATACTGACTGGCCGTAATGTCTGGGATAATTAATAGCCATCTGTCATTTTCATTGGGTATCCTTTGCTGGCAAGAGCCTCGGACGGACTTTAACGGCACCAACGACCTTCATTTTCAATTTAAAATCAATGCCAGTCTGTAATTTCAGCCTCGATTCGGTTCAAAAATGCAATAACCTGCCCTGCTTCATTCTGCTGCTCTGGGTTATGATGAGTTCAGCCTGCTTGCTTTCTATTATTTTACTTTTTACCCACATCCTCCGTGTCCTTCCCTGCCTTTTGAGCTAAAAACAAAAAAGGAAGCCCATTCCTGCCATGCATTCATTTAGACTTTTATAACTGATATGTTGACCTTGGTGCACCCATGTTGGTGCATCCAAATGTGCTTTTAAAAGACAATCAGACTCAGAATCAGGTTTATTTCCAAGTAGCCTATTTACACATGCAAGGAATTGTCTTAAATGTGCAGGGTTCATACAGTAAGAGAATTTAAGATGTGGAAAAAGGACCAACAGAAATGCAAATATATTCTCACATATATTAAGGAGGTTATATCCAGTTGTGGTGCCTAACTGTAACTTATCTGGCCCCTTTATTTGTTAGCGTAGGTCTGATGACAGCAAGAGTTTCCTGCCTGAGGACATCAGGTATGATTCTCTGAGAGATAATCTGGAGACAGACCATAAATGCATTAAAAGTAAAGAGTTAAACAACACCTGTGTGGGAGACAGAGGGCATTTCAGGTGTCCTGCATGTTAGTTTTAAGTCAAAAATGATGAGATAAAGGTTTTCAAGGTGCATTAATGCTGGTTCTTGTTGGTTTAAGTGTCCCAGTAAAACAGATTAATGCAGCATTAGGAGATTTAATGGATGTCAGTGTTAGTAACACCTGTGCCCTTTGCAACGTGAAAAAGGTCACTAGTCACACAGTTACTAAAAGACAGGCTTCTGAGTCAATATATTTTCAAAATGCATAATACCTAGCTATTGGTTTTCATTCCTCTTTTGCAAGGGAGTGTTTTCATGCCAAGCTAATAATTATAACAGTCAGAGCTCACATGTTTCCCACTCTGCACGACAGGTGGCGCAAAGAGACATGTATCTGGTTTCCTTTACTTTGCATGACAGAAACTCCGAAAATTAATTCATGATTTTATTTTTTAAACAATACTTAAGGCCTTATGTCTCAGTTAATGCACTATTTATAACCATGACGAAAAAAGCAGTCCTCTTTTCGTACTTTTGAGTATTAGCATGGATGTGTAGGAAGTCAGTGAAACGCTCACTGGCGTGGTGCGTTCAAGAGCACCTCGGAAAAACCTACTTTGTGGTTTCAGAAAAGCCCCTTTCATCCCTGCAGCCTGCTTGACAACCACTTGCTTCCAGTCAAAGTGAATACACTTGCAGATAATATCTTTAAGTTGAATAACCAGATGGATCCTAGTTGGAAATTACAATATATTACAAACATATTATGTGTAGATATTTCTTTTTTTTAAAGATCTGTTTTAAAGTATTCAGAAAACAGGCTGTTTGAACCGATACTTTAACAATAAAAGCACGAATTATCAAACTAAAAATCAACAAAAATGAAGTGAGACAATTTAAGAAAACAACGAAAATTCACATAAAAAAATCGAGTAAGAAAACGTTTTTTTTTAAGGAAAAATAATGTTAGAAGTAAGATAAAAATTAACCGAAGAAAGGACTGAAAAAATCAAGTAAGTTTTGGTTCAAATTCTTTTAAAACAATTAAATAAAATAACTATCTTATAACTTTATTAATTAAAATCTCCTCACACCTGGTTGGTTGAACTCTCCCACCAGATCTAGCTGCTACTCTCGCGAGATCTGGTCACCCCACCAACAGCCACCAGCGGGAACAGCTTCTCACTCAGGCGAAGAGACAGCAGGAGAAAGGGACGAAAGGGAGGCGGTTTGAGACGAGATTTCTCTAAAACAGGTGAGCATTTCTCCTCCAAACTTCACAGGTGCGTTTGGGTACATGTCAATAGAGATGTTATTCATTAAAACACCGATGGAGGTGTTTTTTTTTATCGTCTTACACTCGATTACTTGTGGGGATGCTGTGTGTCGCAACCTGATGTCCTCGGAAATCATCGGTTATCTCCGGCTATCATCGGTTATCATGAATTACAATTTATATTTATATATTCTTTTTAATTAAATATGTAGTTTTTTTATTTTGTTGACAGGCCAGACTTCAATTTCCGTTAATGTAATTATTATTATTATTATAATAATATAAAGTCATCCACAAACAACATGGCTTCCAAGAAAAATATCGATTTCATTTTTATTTTTCATTAATTTAAGGGCTTTAGGTAAATCGAACATTTTTGGGAAAAGCCAATCATGTACATCGAGCTATTAAGCCTCATAAAGCATACAATCAATAACAAATGAACAAAATACACACTTATTAGTTTAAAATAATATTTGACTGCTTATATTTGAGCTAGCTATCATAACCGAACATTTGGTAAGTTAGCAACGGTTAGCTACAATGCTAGCTTTAGGAGACCCTTCGTTAGCTTTTGGTTTTATGGTTATTATAAGAACATATGTCAACCATAAAGTGGAAAATGTGAGATCTATTTCATTTCCCCAGCCAAGATGGATACGAGACTACCACAGCAATATTAAAGTATTTTTAGGGATGTTTTCACTTGTTATGTAACGTTTTTAGCTATCATTATTAATGTCCTCATGCTACTGTCAAACATTCTGCTTCTAGAAAGTGCAGTTTCTGTTTTCCTCACTGTAGGCAAGTCTGTTTTCACTGCCAAAACCAGTTTAATAATCAGTTTTAACACCAACAACATCCTCCACTGGATTAAAAAACCACAACATCTTAATTTCATGGTGTGAAATGTGTATAAAGACAACCAATTTGTATACACAATGCTGAAAGAACAGATCTTATAATTGATTAATCAAATGGCACCCGATGACCCACATTTTAAACATGGCTTGCCTGTGTTTTTATTCACATTTACATGGATTCCCTGTGAAAAACCTGTTTGAATATGGCTATAAATCACTTTAGGTACACCTTGTTAGTGTGTAAAACTGTCTCCTGTGTCTGTTCGGTCTGCCGTGTTTCCGTTCCTCTTGTCTTGTTAACGTGAGATTTGTAGTGGTGTTGGAGAGTTTTTAAAACACTGTCAGACCTACTGGCTTTGTTGAAAGCTTGTTAAATCTCCTAATATATATTGAGGCTGGGTTTGCATTCATTTCAGAGATCTAGTTTTTAATCTTAGACAGAAACCAAAAGTCTAGTCAGAGATTAAAAGCAAGAGATAAGCTGGCGCTGTTCTGTCTGTAATGAACTGATGAGTTACTGACAATCTGTATGAGCCAATTTCCTGATGTCCTACATGATGTTCTTAAATAGAAAGTAAAGTAAGACTTCAGAGAATAACTTGTCATTTTGGGGAAATTCCAGTCACGTTGTTGGCTTCCAATACTTATCTATATCCTATTACATTGATTAAGACAAGGTCTAGTCAGAAATACATTTTCATTATGTAATTGTTTATTATCCCCTAAGTAATATAACCACTTAATATACAAGCTGCCTACAATAGAACCACATTAAAAATCAATTAACCAATTTAGATGGCTTGCTGCTGGATAGCTCTGTGCTATGAAACCACACATTTCCTTTTAATGGTATAATAATATTTACTGAAAGGAATAGTGTTAAAACCAACAGAAGTCTGTCAACACAGCTGAATTAAACAAGATGACAAATGTGAAAAATAGAAAAAAGGATGTAATTTATAATAAATACAATTAAATTAAAAGCCAAATTTAAAAAGCTTGTGGGTCGTAATAATAAATAGACGCTTAGTTGTTGCTCTTTGTTCATTTTAGGTATTATTAAATTAATAATATATGATTTAAATTATAATTAAAAGGTGGTAGCAGACCTGCTACTCCTGAGGGTTCATATTTTAAAAGCAAATCTTCTAAATAGCTACGATCAAGAGGATCAATCAATGTTTATTTCAGGGTTCTTACGGTCATTGAAAACCTGGAAAAGTCATGGAAATTCTAAATGCAAATTCCAGGCCCTGGAAAAGTTTTGGAAAACAATATTTTTCCCAAAGTTTTGGAAAAGTCATGGAAATGTAACTAAAGTTGCATCAAATGTAATTTATATTTTATCTAATCGCCGAAATAGTAATACTATAATGATAATAAATACTGTATCGTGTAGTAATGAAACGTAAAATGGCTTTTAACTGACGAGGTGTTTCGCTGGTGAGAGATTTGAGTAGAAGCTAGCAAGCCAACTATTTGATTTGTTTTGATAGATGTTTCATATGCAGGCCTTATTTTCCTGTTCCATGTTAAAATAAACCATTTTCAGTGGCACCGCTGAGAGAGTCATGTTTTTGGTCATGGAAAATTAGTTAAAGGTCCTGGAGAAGAAAAAGAGGATGAACCCTGTTATTTATAGCCCAATATCACAAATGTTACATTAGTCTCAGTGGACTTCACAGTTTAGTACAGAATATCAGTATGACACTACGACACCCTCTGTCCTTAGACCCTCTGTCCTTAGACCCTCTGTCCTCAGACCCTCTGTCCTCAGACCCTCACACATCGTACAAGGAAACACTTCCAGAGAAACCCCACAGTTTAAAGGGAACATGGGAGAAACCTCAGGGAGAGCAACAGAGGAGGGATCCCTCTCCCAGGACGGACAGACGTGCAATAGTTGCCGTGTAGGGCTGCTCAATTAATCGTATTTTAATCGCAATTACGATTACGGCTTTCAACGATTACGAAAACAACGTAATCGAAATAAAACGATTTATTTTTTTATTATTATTTTTTTTAATTTAATTTAATACATTATTTATTTTTTTCGGGTTTTTCAGTTGAGTTATTCTTAAAGTTCAGGATAATCAACTGTTAAAAATAAACTGTTCACATTTTTTTCTCTCTAATAAATGGATGTTTTCAAAGTCAATGAATAATCGCATTTAATAATCGCAATTACAATTATTGACCCAAATAATCGAGATTATGATTTTTGCCATAATCGAGCAGCCCTAATGCCGTGTGTAAAGCGAAGAGATAAGGGGAGGCTGTGGCTCAGTGCGCTAGTGCGCTGAACTTTGAATCAGGAGATATCAAGTTCGAGTCCCACTGCAGTCAGCATGTCGTTGTGTCCCTGAGACACTTCACCCCAAATTGCTCCTGTGGGGATTGCCCTCAGTACTGAGTGTATGTAAGTCACACATGCTTTCAGTCATTCAACTCAAGCTTTGCATTACAAGTGCAGTCAAACCTTGCATGGCTCTACTACTGTACAACATCTCCTCGAAGTGTTCCTTATACTCCAACTGTACCTTATATTATATTATATTAATCTCTTTGATTAGCTCTTTCAGACTTCCCTTGTCTTCAGCGTCTCTCCCCTCATCCCCTAGTGAGTAATACAGAGAGCTCACCATGCTCTCTTCACTGACAGACAGTATCTTTTCAAACTGCCTTTTTTCAGCCAATAGGAATATTGAGATCTCCTTTCTTGAGTTGACTGAGGCCAGTGTTTTTTGAACCCTGTTGAGACTAACTTAACAGCAGAGACGACATTTCAAGGCCCCAACATTTTGTAATATTTAGAGTAATAATAGGATAATACATTGTATTTTTATAGCGCTTTTCTCGAACCCAAAGACGCTTTACATTTAGGGAAGGGTAGACAACAAGGACAGGCAATAAAACAACAACAAAACAAGAGGGGGGGGGGCTATGGATATACAGAGAGGTGGGTTTTGAGGCGGAAACAGGGTGAGGGACTCAGACTCACGGAGGTCATTTACAACATAGGTAGACCAAATGCATGTGTAAGAGCTTTCAAAAGAAATACAAGGGTTTTAAAATGAATTCTGACGCTCACAGGTAGCCAGTGCAGAGATTTAAAAACATCTGGTCTTCTTTAAAACTCGTAAAAAGAGTCTCAATTCCTCGTAAATGAACCAAACCACCTCGGCAGAAGTCTACAAACACAAAGCAGAACAAGGTCATCTGCCCTTTTTCATTTTCTTGCTTCCTCTTATCTTTACCTTGAAATCCAAGAGATATTTTGAGCTTTTGTTCCAACTTCCAACCAGCTGTTAAATTACAGTCATAACAGAACAAGAAGGTCCTTGCAGATAAAGCCCATGTTTACACCAAAGGCAATTCAATGTGCTTCACATGAGCTTCTGCACACAAGCACATAAATGAGAAGAAGGCCAACCGTACGAGACTTTGAAGCCAGTTCAAACATCAGCGTCGTGAAAAAAAACAACTCGGTGGTAAACACAAGGTTTTTATGCTCGGTTTACCACCATGACAGAGACTTCTCATCACCCCATCTTTATAAACACACACTTCAATGGGGAACCTCCCTATATGTTGAGATGTGTGTGAGGATCTCATAACACATTCAGTTTGAAACATAGTTTAAAAGTCTGCTTGTCTATCGGGTTTCTTCAACTTTGCCCTCATTCACAATCGCCCTGAAGGTTAACTATAATATCCTTTTTGACTTCCACTAGTTTGTTTCAGGAGGATTTAAAACCTTTTCCTCTCCGTCTCATTACTTTTTATAGAGCCATTACCCCTCGTCTCCACTGAAGCATGA